>NC_092635.1:42198329-42498329 GCF_039555335.1 Amphiura filiformis | reverse complement strand
TTTGAATATACCCCAATAAGTGTATTGTGAAAATTCAACTATTCGCGTACCATCATTCGCGTACCATCAACCACTCGGCTTTAAAATCTAGACAGCAATATAATGCCTGGCGCTAAACTGCGTGCATGCCATATCAAATCAATTGTCATTGATACAGGTTGTTTATGACTGATGTTTTTTCGTGGCCTGATCCCGGGCCTGGCCTAGCCTACAATAAGAGTGAATCAGTCATGAGTCACGACACTGCTCTTGTTTACGGTGTAAAAGATGGCCTTATAAACCATGCACACTACACGTGAAAATAATTGAAATAACTTCAGCTTTTATACTTACATTGTTTACCACCAGTGCCACTGCACCGCACCGTGAACGCCGAGGCTGTGCATAGTCAGTGCATCCAGGGCGCACACCACTAAATAATCTTCCCATTGAAACACGTGTAAAAACACCGGTTTTCTTTGCTCATTTTGAGGCCTTTTGGGCTCGTTTTATAATATTTTATGATGACCAGTCGATTGCAAATCGATGAAAGTTTAACATATGTTTCAATGTATGGGGTTCTTCCATCTCGTTTTCCCGCTAGGAGGCCGCGAACAGCGCCCTCACTGTTTTGACATGCTCTCAAGACTGCAAACCCGATTCTGCCATTTTTTAATTCGCGGACCTATTTTCTCAATAATTATAAAATGCGACTTTTTGGCGACTCAAATTTATGTATAGGCTTTACACTTTTATTTAAGCTATAATTCGCCACTCTTTCTGATTAATAAGTCTACAGACCAGCCCAAAATACCTCAAAAAGTTTCTGTTTTTTACCGGAACTCATTAGGGTTACACAAATGGCGCATTGATTTAGTGGTGTGCCCCCTCCATGTCACTGTGGTCTGAGCGGGGTCTGTGGCGACGATCTTTCCTTCTCAAAATCAAGTTAAATATTGCGATCTGACGGTGTGCAATGGACTCAATATGTTACAAAACCACAAAAGTTTCACCATGATGACTAAAAATCGTGCAAAGTTGATTATTTTGGTTTAAAAATGGGAAAATTGTAAAAACTACTAATGGCGGACGCAACAGAAATTTTTTTTTAATCATCAGCTACCAAATTTGCTGGCAAAGAGGTTTATTCCCTGCATCGGTACTCAGCTGTTTGTTTTCAAGCTCGCTTTATGTGTAGCGAACAAAAGCTACCCAAATCAGCCAAATGTCGGGCTTTAATCAGGGCTCCGTTTGTCTTTATATTCCCATGGTAGCATCATGAACGAAGAATGGGGCACAATAGTAGCTGAAAGCAATGACGTAATAAAAATCTACTAAATATTCATATTTTAGCATTTTTCACTGCACCAATATTGGATTGCTGAACGATTCAGTCCTCACCATCAGCACAACCCGATGACCGTGCGTAGATGTTGAAGGACTGGAGGATCAGCACAACCCGATGACCGTGCGTAGATGTTGAAAGGACTGGAGGATCAGCACAACCCGATGACCGTGCGTAGATGTTGAAAGGACTGGAGGATCAGCACAACCCGATGACCGTGCGTAGATGTTGAAAGGACTGGAGGATCAGCACAACCCGTTGACCGTGCGTAGATGTTGAAAGGACTGGAGGATCAGCACAACCCGATGACCGTGCGTAGATGTTGAAAGGACTGGAGGATCAGCACAACCCGATGACCGTGCGTAGATGTTGAAAGGACTGGAGGATCAGCACAACCCGATGACCGTGCGTAGATGTTGAAAGGACTGGAGGATCAGCACAACCCGATGACCGTGCGTAGATGTTGAAAGGACTGGAGGATCAGCACAACCCGATGACCGTGCGTAGATGTTGAAAGGACTGGAGGATTCAGTCTACAAAGGTATATGCAAATAGATTTGGTAGGATTGCTGAGATTGCGAAGGAATTCATGTGTCGTCGGCAGTGTCCATCATAGACTTCTTTGATGCTGTCGTTAACTCAAACAAGTTACTTTTGGCAGACGGTGGTGCCTGCATTGAGATCTATTCTCAGCTGATTGGTGCTTTCATTTTCCCATTGATTGATCTCCTGGCCATAGATGACAGAGACAGCCATGTCGACAAAAGTGAACAGAACTGGGCTGGGGTAAATGTACGTTAATTTTTAGCGAACGTTACCTGAACATCGAACTGAAACAAATCTGAGGTAAGTTGCAGAGGATGGCCAGTCCAAATCAGACTTTATGGAGCAGTACTTGATGAGGTGATTGATACGTTGGAGAGACGGTCTAAAATGGCATTCTTTCAAAGCGATGAGACAGGAGCGGTAAAAATTGATGAAGCTAAGATCGAATTTGCTCTTCTGAAAAATCTAGAATATGAAGCAGAGTTTGCTGAATTTGATGTTCGCATTGTAGTAGTGAAACTGTCGTGCAAAGAACTGATACAATCCATTCAAAATGCTGTGAAACTAGAATCAAACTTAATTTTGTTAGCAGATATTGATGCGTTGTTGAAAAATATCCTAGTGTAAAATACAAAATGCAGGTTGCTTGCACAGGTATTAGAAATTACAAATACCATGTAAACACACATGAACTAATCCTGTTTATTTTCCTAATCCTCAGAGAAGTAGATTTCAGCAGTTTTCTTCAACAAAATTGGATGATATTTAAAAGGTCTACCGGTCGCGGTCGCTAGTCAAGAGCGCGTTTTCAGTGATGAAATTAATGGCTCTTTTCTAAGCAAACATAGAAGTAATCAAACGACCTTTATTTAAATAAAATAAGCCGAAAGACTATTTTTGTCACTTTTTTACTCTAAGTTTCCACAACCGTCCGCTACAAGTTTGAAAATATTAACGCGTATATCGGACCAAAATAAAACAGTAAAAACTGTCCATTTTCAAATTCAATTTTCATTTTAAAGGGCCCATTGGGGGGATGTTAAAATGAGTTCAAAAAAGAGATCAACATTGTGCGAAAACTGATCCTCTTGAGCGAAAATGTTCAGAACAGGCTCAAAAGGTCCCTTTGAAACGGGTAAAGCTGAACAGCTTTTTTTTGGTTTTAGCAAATGAGACGCAGCACTTTTTGTTGCGTTGGGAAAAGCGCGCTACCATATTGGTATACTAATCGCTCGTCCGCCCAGCGATGGAGTATAAATTCAGCTTTAAAGTTCACTTTTTACATGCAAAGCGATTATTCCCCTACCATACGCCTGTTAGATTTTTCTAATAATGTAATCCCTTCTGATTATACTGAAAGCGTTTTAAAATTAAATTAATACTTCGATTCATTTAATGTGTCGAAGTTTTACATTTTATGTGTTTATGCTCCATCATAGGTATATATTTGAATAATTAATGATTTCTTTTTTACCCCTGCGGTATGTTGCTATTTTCGTAATTATATAGGTTACTGCTTTGTGAATTATTTTGGTTCTACAATCTTGGATTGAATCATTAATGTCGTTAAAAGCTATTAAACATGATTCCTTCTAACCTACATGTCCACAAGAAATCAATTAATATTTGATGTGTTTAAATCAATTTATAAAGTAGTATCAGGGTTGTCTAAAAATGAAAAATATATTCATGCAGCTAGTCTCCATGTTTCGCCTATACTTGAATTTTGGTGTCTGCCTTTCAGCGCCTTTGAACAATTGACTTTTTGTATATTGGCGCTTTATAAATTTTTGTTGTTGTTGTTGTTGCATTTTTTTCGCGAGAAAATTCCAAGTAAATCAGTGTAACTTTAAAAATGGTCCGTTGGGATCGTGAAGTCGCATCGTACCGAATGAAGTCGGCAAAATTGGCGGAAAAAATCTCTCCATTTATTGATTACTTTATTTGGTTATAATAATTATAGGCTTGGTGTCTTTTACTTTTAGATATTTATTTTTGATTGTGTACGGATGCTTTAGTATGTTTTATTCCTGTATCGTCTGACAGCGACCGCATTTTTAAAAGTGACATCTAATTTTACTAGGAATCTACTCAAATTCGACTAGACCTTTTTAAGAGTGTATAATCATTTGGTCTTAGTTTAGCTATTTATCACGCGCGATCAATCAAACTTAACTCTGTATATTTCAATATTAAAATGGGGAGTATGCGAGAGTAGACTTGGTATACTCAGATGATGCTTGCGCTTATTGTAGTACAAAGTGTTCAACTGGGTACCTCGTGATGGAGGTGCGGTGTAGCCTTTTATGGATTGCTTTGCTATTCTGCTGTCTTTGTGTGGGAGCTGCAACCGAAGGTAAGTAATATTTTGTATTTTGTTGTAAATATTCTGCATAAGTGAGAAAATATACTTTATATTTGGTTTCTGTGCGTTTATACATCTAATCCACCCGATTTAAACGAATGCAGCACATTTTCCTGACTGTGGTTTTTCCCCAGAAAAGAACAGAGTTTCAAATAACAGTGCGGTACCAGTTTTGTTACCTAATCTTTCAATGGAAAAAGAATTTAACTTTCAAATGTTCTGGTACATTTTTCACGTAAAACATTTTTATCACCAAATTACTATCAAATTATGCTTATACATTGCGTTTTCCTGACGTAGGATTTTCATCGAGAAAGAATTTAACTTCCAAGTATACTGGCGCAGTGTGTTTTCCTGATCAATGATTTCCCTCAAGAAAGAACGTGAATTTTCAATGCAATAGAATTCAATCTTCATGCATGCTGTTACAGTGCATTTTGCAGACTTGTGTTAAACCGTTTTGAAAACAGTCTTTGATCATGAAGTTTTTGATCATATTGATCTTTAATATAATATTCGGTGTGGCTGAAAATAAATAGGGAAGATTATGTTCTGTTTCTGTGCTTTTTACATCCACTAGCGGGATACCCGCGCTTCGCGCGGGTCCCCGCTAGATGAGTAAATGGGAGCGTTCACTATAACAGGAAGAATTACTGAACAGGTAGAATCATCGAAAAGATACATTTTGATTTTCCGTTTCCATGTTATTTATTTATTTAAACCCGTTCCCATTTGTTTCTAAATCTGTTATTTGTTACATTTCCCTTTTAGCTTCATTTTTTATTTGCTGCTTGTGATTTCCCGTTTCCATGTTTTTTTATTTAATTCTGTTATCATTATTATAGCTTCTTTTTTTTCCTACATTTCCTGATTAGTTTCTTTCCTTCTTTGTTTCGTTCCCATTTCATTTAGTTAATTTAACCCGTTGGCCTAATTACTCGTACCTCTTTTGTCATTTTAATTTCATTTTTCTTTATAGTATAGGTCTACCGCTTCATTTTGTTTATACAACATACATATTTTTCCCGTATACGTCCTCTCAGAGCGTGTATGCGGACGTGTTCATCTTTATCATAATCCCGTGACCCGTCCATGTACCTTTTTGTCCTTTAATTTTTATTTATTTTTCCTTCTTTCTGTATTATCATGTCCACTGGTCTCTGGCTCGCAAGTCGCGTGGCTCTGCGCTGTTTACGCGCGCATTGGCGTAGTGCGCAATACGCTCGCGCGCCGACGCGCTGCCTGCCAGCTGCAGTGACGCGCAGGCTGGTAACTGATTTTCATAACAAAAACCCCGTTTTTACCCATATTTTCACTGTTTTTGCAGCCAATTCTTGACCGATTTCGACCAAATAAAGTCGAGGCAATTTCCCGTATATTTCTCGATCTCCCGTATGAATTTGGCGACATTTGGATCGAAATTGACGGAGCCTTTTACATAAACCACATACATACATACATACACACACACATACAACATTAGCCTATTTATAGTAAGATGGCACCCACCCAACCCCCCAAAATAATTAAAAACAAAAAGGAATTAAGTTGCCAACCATGTTGCTGCTGCAGCACATATTTTGATGTTCAATAATGCTGGAATAGTACGTTCTCCTGCACCAGATTTCCAAATTAAAAATTCCGCTTTTTTTTCTTCTTCTTGTTTTTTTTATTTTTTTTTTACATTTTTTCTTTCATTCCTGTATGTTTCCCATACTGAAGGCTATATAGTCGATGATAGAGAACATTGTCAACCCGGATTGACCGTGAAGTATAACATGACTAATGCAATTGTTTTATAGCAGAGGGTATGTAGTATTAGCATGATTAGATTGCACTGAGAGCCACGAGGGCACCCTTGAGCAAAGTAACGTGTGTCACAAATTGTGTTAAAAAGCTACAAAATTGCAATCGAATCGGAACTGATTTACAAAGCTATACATGAAAACAGAAAAAACAAAAGAATGTACAAAACAATAGACTGTTGACTCCGAGATGAAAGCTTAAAAAAACTACAAAGCTTCGCCAGAGAGGTTTAGATTACAGCGAAATGAAAACAATACTTCTAATGTAGAGATTATGTGACTCCTAATTCTCCTTGAATTTAGATGCAATATGACTTTGAGCGAAAAGCAAATAATTGCCCTAAGAAAGCAAGCACTTACTTAGCTCTAATTTCTGTAATTTGAACACGACGAAATTATGCCACTTTTATTTGATATCATCAGGACATTCCTCGTATTCAAAATGCAATTTGAGGTGTCTGATGTGCTCTCATGACCCACAAAAATACTGTGCAAACGGTGCTGATTCCTTAAAGGGCAGGTCTATAGCAAAAACAAGTTTATCTCTATTCGAAGAGAGTAATTATTACATTACAAGTGGACACTTGTTGCAATTTTTTTCGTGCGTATTTCTCCTGAAAAAGGAGAAATTGTGTGGGCAAAGTTCAGCCTCGTACGTGTTCTTCCCCCGTTTGAAGCGTACGTGTTCTCCCCCCGTTTGACTGATGACGTAGGTAAATGAAGCGGGCACTTTATCGTGCTCTCATCATACAATCACAATCACTTTGATTGACATTAGCAACAATGAGTTGTACTATCACTTACCATAACAATGCTGCATAACAATATGCACACTATTGTTCTCTTTCGGGAACAAAGCCCACACAGTATCATTGTTACTATGCGATTGCTTTGTAATATTTTATCCAACTGAAACTATAGCATTGCAATATACAGGGATATCAGATACATGAGTATGTGGACTTAACACGGTTTATATGCTAGTCTCAGATGAAATTCTAAGCTTAAATTATATATTTATTTTTTAGGCCTAATATTTCTCATGATATTGATATACATATGAATTGTAATATCACAATTGTCTAAAAAAGAAAAAGAAAAAAGAAGCGGCTGATTTTATCCATATGTTTAAAAACCATGAATTGTAATACTTAATTTGGATTTTTTCTGTGAACAACAACAGTATACGTTCTGTCCATTGAGAGCGTTTATAGTCCCTTTTCTCACAGCGGGCACATCTCATTTCATGACGTCACCGTTTTTCTAGGCCAAATCTGTCTCGTTCGAAGGAACTCACCGCTTAAGTTGGTTTTTGCGGAATATCAATTTTAAACGTCTTATTTTCTCAAAAAAGGAGTCATTTTCATTGTCCTCATAATATTAGCTTGCCAATGATATGATGTTGTTTTTGCTATAGGCCTGCCCTTTAAACCGGTTTGAAAACAGTCTTTGATCACGTCGATCTTTAAAAATATACCTTTCCTCTTCTTCTCTCCCCGGGTTTTCTCCCTTTTCCCGAAAGAACTATCGTATAAAGGTAGTCATAATGAAACAATTGATTTTTCACTTTTTTTTATTATTATAAGATACCCTTAAAAGGGCATTTCGTGATCCACAGCCTCATCCCCCACTTTTCTAAAAAAAAGTTGAGATTTTTATATCACTGGAAACCTCTGGCTACATAATGTTTATGTACAAAATATTTCTTGCAGATTAATTCATTTAGCAAAGATATCATGAAATTTGAATTTCGTTCTGGTGCACCAGAACGAAATTACAACGCATTGTCTATGGAGCAGTGTAATACACATAATCATGCATAACTCGCGAACGCAAAATCGGAATCAACTGAAATTTTGGGAATAGGTTTTTTTCGTGGATATCTAATGAAAAATGACATAAATAGAGGATGCTAGGATCACGAAATACTCTTTTAAGTTAAGAAATCGTGATTATAATCTCCTATCTAAACTAATCTATTTTGGACATGCAGCAATCAAATTGTATTGCATAGTTGAATCTTATGTACAGTAATCGGTTTTATAACAAATACGCGTCGTTAATGGACTTGGAGAAAGCCCATTATTCCAATGCATATAGTAAACCAATCAATTTCCTAACAGTCAATTTCATCGGGATGGATAGATTCATTTAATGCATCGGTACATTATTGTCATTAGACTTTCCTTTTTTTTAATTATTAAGGTAAAATAAGCGTGTCCTCATCCTACAATTAATATCCCATTAAGCTTAATGAGTGTGGCATTTTGCTCTAAATTCATCACTATCATAGTGGTTAAATGTAAAGATACAGAGCTATCCATTACAAGACGTTTCAATTTAAATATTTGTGCAAGTAAGTCTTGCAATAGTAAGGCTCCTATCCTGTATGGCGATGTAGAAAATTAAATTACTTGCAGTTCCATGGATAGATTTATTGGATGCATTTACAAAACATGGCAAAAAGCTTTTTCAATGTGAAACGTTCGTTTGTTCTTCATGTAAGCATAAGTCATGAAATTTAAGGTTATAACTTTTTTTAAAGAGTAAAGGGGACGAACCTGTACTGTTAGAATGTCGGGCACTTTTATTACCCAACATTTTACCCAACGTTAATCATATAATGCACAGCTAGAGTTGCCGGGTACCTTATACCCAAAAGTCGCTGGGTTTGACACACTACCAACAGTTGGGTCAATTAATTGTAGAAACAGTTGGGTTTTGAACATTACACAACACCTGGGTTGATATTTTATAAACCCAGATGTTGTGTATATATTTTTGCCCAACGGTTGGTTACTCAGTTGTAAGTGTCTATTTACCCAGTTGTTGGGATACATTTATTCATTTGTTGGGATTGGATTTAGTTACTCTGTTGTTAGGATACATTTATTCCTTTGTCGGGGTAGTCAGTGTACATTTATTCAGTTGTTGGGATACATTATTCCTTTGTTGGGATTGTCAATGTCCATTTACTAAGTTGTTGGGATACATTTATTTATTTGTTGGGATTGTCAGTGTCCATTTACTCAGTTGTTGGGATACATTTATTCCTTTGTTGGGGTTGTCAGTGTACATTTACTCAGTTGTTGGGATACATTTATTTATTTGTTGGGATTGTCAGTGTCCATTTACTCAGTTGTTGGGATACATTTATTCCTTTGTTGGGGTTGTCAGTGTCCATTTACTCAGTTGTTGGTATACATTTATTTATTTGTTGGGGTTGTCAGTGTACATTTACTCAGTTGTTGGGAAACATTTATTCCTTTGTTGGGGTTGTCAGTGTCCATTTACTCAGTTGTTGGGATACATTTATTCCTTTGTTGGGGTTGTCAGTGTCCATTTACTCAGTTGTTGGGATACATTTATTTATTTGTTGGGGTTGTCAGTGTACATTTACTCAGTTGTTGGGAAACATTTATTTATTTGTTGGGATTTTCAGTGTCCATTTACTCAGTTGTTGGTATACATCTATTCCTTTGTTGGGATTGTCAGTGTCCATTGGCTCAGTTGTTGGGATACGTCTATTCCTTTGTTGGGGTTGTCAGGGTCCACTTACTCAGTTGTTGGGATATGTTTATTAATTTATTAATTTGTTGGTATTGTCAAGATCCTTTTACTCAGTTGTTGGGATATATTTATTCATTTGTTGGGGTTTCAGGGTCATTTCTCAGTTGTTGGGATACGTTTATTCATTTGCTGGGCTGGGGCATGCCACCAAAATTTATGGAGGGACGAGCAGATTTTGGGCTGGCTTTAACGGGTCAATTGCGAAAATCTAACAATTTCAGATTATTTTAGCCCAAAGTGAAGGTAAATTTTAAAATTGCCGAGCCAGTTGGCACAACTTTGCAATGGCCCAAAACATAGTGTTTGTCGTCCCCCGCTTCCGCCGTGTATATCTAAGAAGAATCATAATTACTTTAAAACACTTAAGTTTTTTTTTGTCATCAGAATTCGTAACTATTGCAATTTGACATTTTGTGTGTATCTTATATTTTTCGTTCTTTTTTTCTTTGTTTCTTTATTTTTCTTTGTTTCTTTATTTTGTGTGTGCATACAACACCAGATTGCTACTCTGATCCACTTGGGCGTGACTATCGTGGTACGGTTCATCAAACCATACATGGCATCGAATGTCAATCCTGGACAGCACAAGATCCCCACGAACACACCCGTACACCAGAAAACATTCCGGACGCTGGTCTTGGCGACCACAACTATTGTCGTAATCCGGATGGTGAACCCAATGGCCCTTGGTGTTACACAACAGATCCGGAAATTCGATGGGCATACTGTCCCGTGCATGAGTGCAGCAGACCAAGCAGTAAGTCTGTATTGGGCTACCGTATTCCAATTGAAATCCATACATCCCTATTTCAAGTATTCAGGTAATTCACACACCCTGTGTGGAAGATTAAGGTCGTGTCTTTCATAGGGGTGTATGGATCTCAACTGAAATAGTCGATTTTGAGGACTTGGTGCAACAAAAACACATCTCCATTAGGCCCCGTATCCATAGGCTGTTCCCTTGTGGCGTGTGCCCTTGTTCCGTGTTCACTTGTTCCCATGTGACCTGCCACACAGACAACGAACCTTTGTTTTACTTAGTGGCCGTATCCATGGGTTGTCTGTGTGGCAGGTCACATGGGAACAAGTTAAGTGAACATGGAACAAGGGCACACGCCACAAGGGAACAGCCTATGGATACGGGGCCTTAGCTCCCCGTGGCAGTGTTGTGTATTAATGCAGTCGTGCTTCTGAATGACATTACCCAGGAGAGCTGATGGAGATTGCACAGAGCCCCCGATTTTTTTACAGATCGCCAGATTTAATTTCACTTATCATCATCTATTGTTTCTTCTTAGAATCACAGAATATATTTGCATAAATCTAAAGAACTTGTTATAAATGGGCATTGTCCGATTTCGGGAACATAATTATTAAAATCATTCTTAAATGAAAATTAGCATTATTTGTTTCTAATTTCGTTTTTTGTTATTTTGCTTATAATTATAAAGAAAAAAAGTGATGTCGCAGAAAGGTCTCTTTTTTCGAATCCTTTTGAAATTAACTTCGTCACTCATTATCGCCATTAATCTGTTATAATGATCTCAAAAAGTTACTTCTCAGAAAATTTAAAAATTGAAGGTTGAATACCCAAATGACCAAAATTTCAACTTAATTATGATGACCTGAGAATTTGTTTGTTTTGTTTTATGCCACCGAAGTGTAAAGAACACAATTTCATAGCGCGCCCTCCTTTTTTGAGACCAGATAGGAGCATACCGGCTGGCTGGGAAAATAATTTTACAGCGGATGAATTTGGGGCACTTTTAATCAAAACTCTAAAATAATGGTAGAAAACATATTATTTCTGCATGTTGCTTTGAAATTTGCGTAATTTTGACTATACAGCTTTGCATTTTCAGTGATTTTTATGCATCTTTTCAGATGCCATGCAAGAAAATAGTCCCTCTCTTTTTTCAAGCACTGCCCAGCTTTTATCGGTGGTATTTACTTATAATATCATAAACTGACCTGAAAAGGAAAATCGTTGATGGTAAATGCTCAGAAAAGATATACAAGGTCACACAAGGGACAAATAAAGAAAAATTCTGATCATTAACATGATTAAAAATACAGGAAAAGTGTAGTTTGACCTATCTGCCATGTATGCTTCTTGAGTTACAATGCAAAAACTTTGAAATTCGCATTTTGGTCTCTACAGCCGATCTCTAATTATATGCATATTGTACAGAGAGATAAAGAACTCAGATGACCAAGAAATCTTACAGAAAGATCTTGACTTCCTAGCTGAATGGTCTGGCAAGTGGTTAATGCAATTCAATGTCAAGAAGTGTGCAGTGTTAAACATCACACGCAAAAGAAACCCTGTATTATGTCAATACAATCTCCTTGGGGAAAACTTGAATATAGTCCAACAACATGACTATCTAGGTGTTACTATTTCGCATAACCTGAAATGGAACGACCACTGTACTAAAGTCATCAATAAAGGCAGCCGTACACTAGGTCTCCTGGTGACATCCCGCTATCTCTAAGGTCCGCTATCTCTAAGGTTCGCTATCTCTAAGGTTCGCTATCACTAACGTGTAAAGTCTGTGGAGATCAGAATCCCGCTATCTCTAATAGAGAAAAGGGTTCGCTATACCTAAAAAAGGTCCGCTACTTCTAAGGTTCGATATCACTAATTTAGAATAAGGTTCGCTAGTTCTAAGGTTCGATATCACTAATTATAAATAAGGTTCGCTATCACTAATTTAAAATAAGGTTCGCTATCACTAATTTTGAATAAGGTCCGCTATCACTAATTTATTGAAGGTTCGCTATCTCTAAGGTTCGTTATCACTAATTCCAATAAAGGTCCGCTATACCTAAGGTTCGCTATCACTAATTTTGTTTCAGGTTCGCTATCCCTAATTAATTAAGGTTCGCTATCTCTAAGGTTCGTTATCACTAATTTCGATTAAGGTTCGCTATACCTAAGGTTCGTTATCACTAATCTTAAATAAGGTCCACTATCTCTAATTTTAAATAAGGTCCGCTATCTCTAATTTCAAATAAGGTCCGCTATCTCTAATTTTAAATAAGGACCGCTATAGCGAACCTTATTGAAATTAGAGATAGCGAACCTTATCTAAAATTAGAGATAGCGAACCTTATTTAAAATTAGAGATAGCGAACCTTATTTGAAATTAGTGATAGCGAACCTTAGAGATAGCGAACCTTAGAGATAGCGAACCTTAGAGATAGCGGACCTTATTTGAAATTAGAGATAGCGAACCTTAGGGATACCGGGATTGTTAAAATTAGAGATAGCGGACCTTATTTTAAATTAGTGATAGCGAACCTTAGAGATAGCGAACCTTCAATAAATTAGTGGTAGCGGACCTTATTTAAAATTAGAGATAGCGAACCTTATTTAAAATTAGTGATATCGAACCTTAGAAATACCGAACCTTTTTCAAAATTAGTGATATCGAACCTTAGGTATAGCGAACCTTTTTCGTAATTAGTGATAACGAACCTTAGAGATAGCGAACCTTAGAGATAGCGAACCTTAGAGATAGCGAACCGTAACCGGTCTCCTGCGGAGAACTTTGTCCCCCTGTTCAACTGATGTCAAAGACAAATCTTATCAAACACTTGTGAGACCACAAATCGAGTACGCAAGTGAAGTTTGGAACCCGTGTACAACCACCGAAATCAATAGACTGGAACAGGTTCAAAGAAATGCAGCCAGATTTGTTTTCTCTGATTACCGCAGAGAAACACATGTGTCACCTCTTGTAAACAAACTCAACTGGGACTCACTACATGTTAGACGACTAATACAACAGTCTTGCATGTTCTACAGGATCCAGTATGGACTAGTTCACATAACTCCCCCACCACAAAGGGCAACTCACATATCAGCAAGAACTGATCACCCATTGAAATTTGTCAACTTGCTCATTCCTACCATAAATGCATACAAATATGCATTATACCCAAGAGCCATTGCAGTTTGGAACAGGCTACCACCAGCAGCAGTTCTACACATCGCACCATCTGTGCCCGTTTTCAAGAGTGTTGCAGCGCCAGTAATAAGGGAGATGCAGCCTCTTCATGGACTACATATCCTTTAAATGAATTTGCACTTTGTATATAGCGCACCATTTTGTTTTTCGTTGGCTTATTTGGATTTACTTCGCACCCTATGTTATTTTTTGAACGTCCACGGGCTGTAGACGTCTGATGTACTTTTCATCCTAGTATAGCTGAGATCAGCTTCTAAGGATTATACAACCAAGAACCAAGAACCAAGAATATGGTTTACGATACCATTCACTTGTGTTGAAAAGCAGCAGGGGCTATTTTAGGGTGGAAAAGTCGGTCTCAAGCACCGATGAATGGAAAGTTTCCGGACGACTTTGTAAAAGCTGTCAACCAGAGGCGCGGGATTTGGGGAAAAGACCTCTGTCAGCAAACCAGCTCGGGTGTCCTTCCAGAGGCGGATTCTGTGGGAGTATTAATGAGTAGGCTATAAGTTAGGGGCTGTGCAATAATTATGAGCCAAAAATCGCTTGACCCCCCCCCTCGGCTCGCCAAAAATCGCTTGCTGACCCTCTCAGCCTGCCAAAAATCCCCCCTTTGCACATGCCAAATGTTTGGCATCCCAATTTTGCAAACCCTGCGAGCGCAGCAAACAGGAAAATTTGCATATCAAAGGGTGTTTTTCTGTACTGTTTTTCTAAGCCTTTTTTGAGGTTTATTTAAAAGGCGCCCCATGAATGTGTGCCAAAAATCGCTTGTTCCCCTCTCGGCTGGCCAAAAATTGCTTGCCCTCCCCCCTTTGGCTCGCTAAAAATATCTTGCCCCCCCCCCAATTTTACCCTCCCCAGAGCTCATAATTATTGCACAGCCCCTTACTGTACTAACCACAGCAGCTTCCTGAAATATAGGATTGAAGGAAAATTACCCAAAATAACTTTTTATCCAAGGCCGGTGGTTTGATTCGGTATTTTTGAATTACAGATATTGCAAGAGTGGTATTTTTTAATATTGCATATAATTTATACTCAAGAAGATCGAGTTTTGGATATGTTTTATGTTTGTACTTTACTAACAAATGGTCTAATATAACATTATATACCTAATTTTGACATTTATTAATGAATAAGTCATAATTATGGTATAATTTATACCAACATATTGATATATAAAAAGCCTCATGCATCAACTTATATGAAGGAATAATTATGTCTTTGGAAGCCCTATAGTTTACGGCAACAATGCATTACATTAAATTCATCATTAGCAGAGATGATTGCACAAGCTTCATCTAGCTCCAAAATGCAAACATGGATGCATGTATAAGCTAAAATAATCTGCCATTTTCAAATATCCGATCACTTTCTCACGCATATTATTAAGTTTATTTATCGGCACCCCATAAATTAGTTAGTGTTAGTAGCTGATCATAGATGTGCGGAAGGAAGTAGTTTCCACAATACCTGTTGAGAGTGATCTTACATCGGTCTTACATCGGTCTTACATCGGTGAAACTTCAAGACTCTTTGGTACGAGAATGAAAGAGCACAAATCTGAATCAGACACAGCTTCGGAAAAACCCTACACCAGGGCACAAAGGAAAACATCTGTTGAAAGCGCCCCTAGAAAATCCGCTCTTACGGACCATGTCGCTGAAGACAATCACGTGATCGGTTGGGATTAAAGATTAAAGACATTGAAACCAACAGAAAAAGAAGACATATAAAGGAATCAATTTGGATACGAAAGAGGGGGCAGGCTAACACTCTCAACAGGGATTGTGGAAACTACTTCCTTCCGCACATCTATGATCAGCTACTAACAGCGCCACCTACGTCAGCTACCAACAGGAAGCAACAGACGTCTAAGGTCAAAGCTGGTCATTCAATTTGAGAAAGTGCTGTGATACAACACGAAACGTCATTGAGGTATGTCAACATCACCTATTTTATACTGGATTTGTTTTAGAACAATGTAAATAATTAACAATGTGGAGTCATTTTAGACAAAGAGTCGCAGCGTGGCTGGACTCTGCTTTTTAAAGTTACCTTGACTCCAGTTTTTCAGTGAATACCTGGACAAAATTTATACACGACTGCATCTTCCTTTTGGTCAGTTTCAGACCAAATATTAAGCACATAATTGACCATTTTAGCATTAAAAAGCCAAAATGCGCATAACAGATGAATTATAAACATAATAATGTATTGTTGTAATGTATTAAAATGACAACATTGAGCTTTGGCTTCTATTTTGTATATAATAATTGTATTTGATGTATGAATTCTGAGCAAGGTTCTTCAAGATAATCATGATTATACTTGGGAGTATCAAATTTTCAACATGAAGAATATATGAGATCCATTATCTCTGTTGACACCGCATTTCAAGGTCATGGTTATGTTCACTTTTATTCAATAAACCGATATGAAGCAAAATATTTACACTATTCGTAAAATATTGAGCAAAATATGGAAGCCTAAATAAGATTTTTTGTTTGTTTGTTTACATGATCAAGTGTGGATCCTAGCTTTTAAAAAACGGGAACATTCAGACTCAGGGGTTAGAGCCTCCAACATGGCCAATAGAGTCATATTTGTCGTATGTGGGTGAGCAAAGCGCGAGCCAGAATATTTTAGAAGAGCATAGCTCCCCATTTCACAAACCTTGACCCAACCCTGCTTTTAAACATTGGCGTAAACCTCTCTTTTCTCTCCTTTCCCAGTTTCTCCTCTTTGTTTTTCTTTTCTTTCCCCTTTCTTGGGTGGATGTCCGCGCCTGCTCTAAGGTAACTGTTCACAACTATTATTTATATATGCATATGGCCCTACGAAATGAGGTTTTCAAAAAATTTGACATTTTTACCTGAATGTGACCGTAAGAAAGGCTCTATTTTTTTATAAAGCATCTCTACTGCATAATTTTAAACACGGATTTTTAATTGTCACTGCACGGATATTTTATCTCATTGCACTATCGTGCCAGGGGACACGTTAATATAGTATTTACGTATCACTTCTTTATTACTTTCCAGACTGTGGAAATGATTTTTCTGTACCAACAAACGATTCTCTCATATTACAAACTCCAAACTACCCCAACGGATACAGTATAGGTGATTCGTGTCTTTGGATTGTTCGATCAGACTCCGAAGATTTTATTCTTGTGGAAATCCTTGATTTTCATCTTCAGCATGACGACCAATTCACGCTTGGAATAGGGAATAACACTAGCGTGACCTCGTCTCAGTACTATACATGGACACACAAGAAGGATGCATTCATAGCAAATTTCACTCTCCCATCAAATACCATCTGGATCATCTTCAAATCACCTGACGAACCATATTTCGGTTATGTACCTGAAGAAGGCTTTTTGTTGAAGTTGAGTGGCACTAATACAACTGTGCCGCCTTTGTGCTCTAGTCATTTGTTTCAATGTTTAGATGACCCATTCAGGTGCGTTGCTCAAGTGTGTGATGGAGTTGCAGTATGTGAGGATAAATCCGACGAATTTGGACTTCATTGTCGTAAGTACAAAGTAAATCGACTACATCGCTGATCGATAGCAATTGGTTTTTAGCCAATGAAGTAGAGCACTTTTTGATGCTTCCGGAGACGCGCGCTACCTTATCGGTCAAATATCAATCGCTCGTTGCTCGTCGCTCAGCGATGTGAAATGTTTCTTTATATTTTGCATCTCAACTTGCATTAAAACTGGTCAAGTTTTACCGGTATATCAAAACAAATATATACAGGGTTCTTTTTTACTGTTCATTATATAATGTGTACAAGAGATGTATATTTTGAATTGGTAAACGAACTTTTGACACACCCTGTACAATGAATTTATATAATTTTTTCTATCAAATATAAATATTATACATTAACGTAAAAATGCGATGTTGACATGATTTGCTTAATATTTATAAGAATAACAGGACATACGTGGCGGAAAGTAATTTTTATAATCCTGAAGTCTTCATTGAGTATAGTCTCGGTTGCAGACGGTTTGTGGCTCCTTCGATCGTCACCTATTGTTTAGTGACGAAGTCGCGAACAAGAGGTCTGGAAACGAGACTACATTGACACACCGTTTTCCATTTTATTTAAAGGTTGCGCAGACGATATTTATATACCACGTGACGGCAATGCTACTCTGACGTCATCAAATTACTACCCGAATCAAATAGTTCAATCCTCAACTTGTATCTGGATAATCCGCGCAGCTCGCGGAACAAGCATAATATTTCAAACTCACAGCTACGACAACAATTTTTCACGGATGGTAACAATCGGCAATGGTTCCTCTCCAAATATGTCAACCAAGATATACTACTACAGTAATTTCGATCCGATGTACAGGACATCTGGGTCAGAGTTTGATACCTATACCGACACTCTGTGGATCGCATTTGTGGTTCCTAGACCAACACAGTTTGCGTTTGAAATTCAATTCCGATTGACAAAAAGGAGTGAGTTGATCAGTCAAAATTAAGTCAGATGTCAATGTTAATGCGCTGTGTGCTAGCCATATAGGCTTCATCAAGTTTTGAGATATTTTCTAGAAATATTAAGAGCTAATTAAGAACCACTGTACCAATACTAGGCTTGTTTGTACTCATTTTAATGCATTTTTCATGCTGATTTCAAATATGGTCATGAAAATTATGCAATTATGAAATGCAGTCGACACCTGTGTGTAGAGAGTTAATTTTGAAATAATTATTGCTTCATCTTGGTACCGGGCTGAAGGTGTTCAGTTTTATAGTTTTATTCAATATCGGTACATCGTATAGCATCCAGTGGACATGGTAGAGGGGTGGGCTGAATTCCATGGTTCAATCTCGCTGGAGACCGAGACATTTGCCGAACGGTAGGCCAAGATCATAGATGCAAATGATGTAACATGTTTTCTGTTTTGTTTTGTTTTTTACTTGCCAATAGCTTACCGGAAAATACTATCTGTCTGCAATTCTTCCCCAACTCAACAAGTCAACGTGACAACAGGCTGGAAATACATAGTCCTATCTCCCTCTCATCCAAACAACTATCAACCTAACCTAGACTGTCTATGGCTGTTTGCAACATATCCTGATGGGTTTATACTGGTAACCGTCGATTATATGGGATTGGACCTGTTGAGCGATTATGTGATATTTGGTGAAGGTATCTCGCCAAATGGCTCGACAATTGGCGTGTATAATACTACATGGGGAAGTAAAATACGCACGGTGAAATCCATAAGTAATAGTATGTGGATCCGATTCAAGACTGATGACCTCAGACAGGCTACTGGATTTCAATTGATAGTAACACGGATACCCAATACAGAGGAAGGTAGGGCCATGGAGAAAGTGCACTAGGCACAAAAAGAAACTCGTCAGTTATAGTCATCCTTGCGGTTCAACAACCTGATCATTTTGGATGATTCTGAAATATACATTTTGTTTTTCGGACTTTGTTTTCTCACTTGACGCCCTGTTCGTGAGAATCGAACAAGAATTGACCAAGATATGCGCCTCCAACCCTCAAACCTCCAAAATAAAAAGTTGCAATTTCAACGATTTTCAATGGGAACGCATCGTTGTATTGCACACAAGCACCACGGGCCAATCAATAAAGCACACAATGTAACAAGCACAATTGAATCGTTAAAATTTCAACTTTTGATTTTGGGGTTTGAGGGTTTGGAGGCGATATTGGTCAATTCTTGTTCGATTCTCACGAACAGGGTGTAAAGTGAGAAAGCAAAGTCCAAGTAACAAAATGTATATTTCAGAATAATCCAAAATTATCAGGTTGTTGAACAGCAAGGATGACTATAACTGACGAGCTTCTTTTTGTGCCTAGTGTAGAAACTACCTTATAAAGCTGAGACTCTACCTAAAGAGATAAGAAACGAACCCATTATGGGAAAGCTACATTCTGTTTCATTTTGTGCAAATCAAAATCTGTTCATAACGTTTTTGGACATGTATAAAATATCGATGGTTCGGAACCAGAAACCCGTAACTCGATCACTATGACTAGCTCTCACAAAATGACCATAAAGTTGGCTCCTTGCTTTGGTCTTCAAAAACCAACATTTCCACCACAATGCCTTTTGTTTTCTATTGAATTTTGTCATGATTAATGGACTGCAATAAACTTGGGACATTACTGAACGTGTTCATCAGGACTGTTATTGAAAATAGAGACGAATTTCACAGTTCTCGTCCAATAAAAACAGCACTAACTTACTGTGGACGTTTCGAAATCTGTCAGATTTCTTTATCAACGAGTTGTACACAGAAGGTCGTCACAACAACATCAGTGTCGATAAAGAAATCTGCAAGATTTCGAAACGTCCATCCACAGTAAGTGCTGCTTTTATTGGACGAGAACTGTGAAATTCGTCTTTATAAACTTGGGACATTTTTTATTTATAAAATGATAATTGCTTCTGAAAAATTAAGGCTTTTCAACATGGTCAAACCAATTAAGTTTTAATTTGACCTTGTTGCATTTATTGTTGTTAGGCCGTATTTGCCTGTTTATGAGATAAAATCCAATTATTCAATCGTAGCGCAAAAAACACAAATGCATATGTTGCCACTGGCCAAATCGATAAATTGCCGTGGAAGACCCGGTCTGCTTCCTTCGATAGCAGGGATAGCAATGAATAGAATCTTCTCATTCATTTACTCATTGGGTAATAGTCTCAGCTTTTAGCTTAAAACAACATTTCATTTTCTAACTGATTAATTTTACGACTAATGAATCCTCACTTTCTTATATAATAAACGATACGACGCCGTGGATTTTGTTTTTATTAAAAAACACATTAAAGGAGTATTTCGTGATCCTAGCATCCTCTTTTTATGACATTTGTTAGTAGATATCCACGAAAATAGCTTATTCCCAAAATTTTAGTTGATTCCGATTTTCCGTTTGCGAGTTATGTATGATTATGTGTATCACACTGCTCCATAGACAATGTGTTGTAATTTCGTTCTGGTATACCAGAACGAAATTTAAATTTCACGATATCTTTGCTAAACGAAATAATCTGCAAGAATTTTTTTGTATATAAACATTATGCAGCCAGAGGTTTCCAGTGAAATAAAAATCTCAACTTTTTTTTGAGAAAAGTGGGGGGATGATGCTGTGGATCACGAAGTGCCCTTTTAACTGACGATTGTTTGATATTGTTTATTTTCAGTTACATGCACGGGATATTTTCAGTGTTCTGACGCCGAAGATCAAGTTTGTTTTGATCTATCTGCCGAGTGTGATGGGTATAGCCAATGTAGTGATAATTCAGATGAGTCAAACTGCACAAGAGGTTTGTTGTGACTCAACGTTTTTGAGGTGCAAGAGGTTCCCGGTTCAATTCCTGGTGGGGGCAAATATTAAAAAATATCCATTCTCTGCATTACTACATTTGTATGTTTTAATGTATGTAGGCCTACATTTGAATTATGGGACAGATGTAGTGAGCGACATCGACAAACATCTCGCAGCCAGTTCCGATTAGGTTAACGCCTGGTTGTCTGTACTGTGTAGTACACTCAGCCCTGCGGGGCATCGTGGGAGGACAGTGCTTGACATTGAATGATTCACAGAGGTTAAAACAAATCTATAAGAAAATGGACTAGAATACATAAACCCAACCTTTCTATAAATATCAATTTAAAGTTCTAATCACCATCATCATCATTTCATAATATTAATCTTCTCTTCTCCTCCTCCTTCTTCTTAACCCTAGAACTACGCGGGGAGGAGTTGTACCAACCCCACTAAGATTTTTTTATCCGTCATACAAAACGCATGCGTTTACGCCCAAACGATATAAGCTAATCGTAGATCCACCCTTTGCGCCCACTTCAGTGATCAATTTTTTACCCTAGTACCTTACCCGGGGTAGGACAGGCCATCAAAGATGAATATATATGGGGGGGGGGGAGGCCCCAATGATTTTCATTTTTGGCTTGTTAGCTGAAAATAGTAATTCTCTTTTATGTAGCCGAAAATCAATTTTGTCTATACTTTTGTACATAGGGCGCCCTCATATTATGACGTCATAGCGACTTTATGTAGAGAATGTTTGTACTTATTTTGGTATCACTGGATATAGAAGCCCCATAGCTATTAGTACCAAATACAACGGTATGTAACGTTGCAACCCCCCTTCGTAGTTCGTGTTACAAATATGGCTCAGTAGTTCTAGGGGTTAATATTGTTATTATTTATTATTATTGTTATTGTTGTTATTATTATTATTATTATTATTATTATTATTATTATTATTATTATTATCATCATTATTAGTCTTATTATTATTACTATTAATTGATTAATCTTTGTCACAGCAAAACTACCAACTGGGATTTTGTACACAAACAAATTCATTCAACAAGTTGGAGTTTTCCTGGGAAACGACATTTCCCTCTGGACACTCCTATTACGTCGTTCAAAGAATACCGAAAATGATAGATTCCCTAGTCGTGATCACTTGAAGAAGACTTGCGCTAACTATTGTTTAAATGAAGCGGACTTCGACTGTCGTTCATTTGTTATAACTTTCATGACGTGTCGATGGTTGAACGACACACCCGCGACGCTTGATCTGTATGACAAAACGACGCAAAACAATGAAATGGACATATTTATCGTTACCAATAATTGTAAGTATAAAGGTCCTCCTTCTTCTTCTCCTTCTTTGTCTTCGTCTTCTTCTTCAGACCTCTCCTATCTGCTAAATTTAAAGGTTTTGTGGCCCTGAAGAGAGCCGTTCACTGAAGACTGCCCCTTGTCACACAAAGAGGTACGGGCAACCTATTTTGCCTATCGTCAGCCACAGAGCCAAGGAGGAATTCCTAAATCGTTCAGCTTCCCGCTGCTAAATGACTTTACCGGGACAAATGCATGCGGAAACTTTAGGACAAAATTAAGATGTACGCTCTTTTAGTCAATTATGTGCGGTATTTTGAGCACCTCGGTCGGTACGTCCGTCTCTGCTCATCTCTGCTTATCCTTTACCGCTGCGCCTACAGTTCGTGCTCCTCTCGCTACATAATATGCTCTATTCACATCATCTGTGGATATTTGTGTTTTTGCAGATTGTGAGCCATTTCAGCGAGAACCAATTCCAGGTTAGTTTTGGACATTTGATTTGACACCGATAACGTAAAATATTTGAACACAACCAAGACAGTACAATGTTGGCTAAATGTAATGTAAATTACCTGAATTATTTATTGTGCTTAATTTGTAAAACCTTTTATGTTTCAGACAAGTGTCCGTTACCGATGGGTTTAGAAAATGGTGAGGTGGCCCAGATAGTTGCATCTAGTCATGATGGCACTCATCTCCCGGAATTGGCAAGGCTGAGGCATAACGACTTCTGGCGTCCAGCTATAAGCGACCAAAATCAATGGCTGCAGGTGAGGTTACCTGTCCACAAGTGACTACTTGTTATCCATTTAACCTAGTTGAAAGTTGCCTGAGGGTTAAACCTAAAAAAGAAGGTTTTTATTTCAAACTCTAATCGTGACCCGCAGGTCAAATTGCTAGAATTGTACATTAAACACACCTAAACAGACACAATGCAATTTGCAGGCAGCAGCTTAATCAGCGCCAATATTGCAACATTGAAACAAACAACTATACAAACATCCAATCCAACCCAACCACATTCCCCAAGTAGGCAATGAGGATAAAGTGCCTTGCCCAAGGACACAACACGTTGGCACGAGCGGGGCTCGAACTCACAACCTATGTATTATGAGTCGGGCGCCTTATCCACTCGGCCACACGTGCTCCCACCTTGATTCTGTGTGTGACAACCTCCTGACCCCTACCCCCAAATCAAGGTGACACCACAACATCTTCTTGTTTGACGTCATCTGGACCTGTGACGTCATCGGAGATATCTTATCATCACTGGCAACAAGAAATCTTCAGCGCTATAACATGACGCCGTTTGACCCAGTGAAAGCGCTTCGGTGAATGCATCAAATTTAAATAGTAGCGTAGAACTTTAATTTTGCTTTCTGAATATTGATTTAATCTCACATTGTGTAATTTTTTTGTTTTCCTCAGATATTGTTTGATCATCGTGCAATGGTAACTGGTGTTGTCATACAAGGTAGTGGGCATGATGATAAAGGATGGGTCAAAAGGTTTCGTATCACATTCTCACGTGAATTACCACATCCATTCATACCGTCGTTAGCGTGGTATGATTACTTCAGAAATGATGGAAATGACAGAAAATGGGTAAGTTGACCTTGCAAAGTTAAAGATCATTTTTTATTTTTCAATGATAATTTATAATTCATTGATTTTGTGTAATTTATTACAGGTCCTACCAGGAAACAGCGAGCCCCACTGTGAAAAGCTGGTGTATCTAGATCCTATCATTTACGCCAGGGCATTACGAATTCATCCCATTGAATGGACTCGAAGTATTGACATGAGAGTAGAAATTCTGGGCTGCTTTGATGACGGTAATGATTTAAAATCATTATTTGAAAACAATCTATTGCTTCACTTAATTTTTCTTTGTGATCTTGAGAATAAGTCTGTTGCTTCAATCGCTCATTTCAAATATTGAGTCTTAGTTTTGGTTTTGGTCACGTGGTTTCCTATTATCCTGCCTAAGCTCTTGATTGACATGATATTGACATGATTATTGATATCTTTGTTCCCACCCTTTGTTAGAAACTTAAAATTTATCAAGGATTTCATTTCAGTTTGTTATATAAACGTGTAAAGAAAATAATCTATTGGTTTGAAGTCACCTGATCTATGTATACAAAATAAATATTTAAATTTCAATATTCACGAGCAGATAAGTCGAACAAGTCAATCTACATTTGAAAGCGTTGATTTGATTTCCAAATTAACCAGAGCTTATTTCTCTGTGAATAAATATAGACCATCGAACTACGTATTTCAACCCAGATTATAAAAGAATACACACTTGAAACTAAATATTTGTGACTTTGTAACAAAGTCACAGAGCGAAAGGGTGTTCAATTTCGTGTTTAAAAATCATCTAACGCAGAGAGGATCAGGCTTTTGGTCCAGAGAATATCCGGAATATTAAAGCCGATCGAATGGTTAACATGGTTGGGGTAATAACGTGTCCATGAAATGGTGACGAGAAAAAGTTGCACAGACGTGGTGATCGGAAGAAACAGTTACGAAACAAGGCAGACGTGTTCTAAAGAATGTGAGACTGCAAAAGACTGAGATCTTCGCCTTCACTTCAATAATAAGATCATGTGACTGTCCCCAAAACATTTTAACGAATGTAATCACATTAAGGATACTATTCAATGTATGCACATTTCAGTCCTGTAATCTTAAGAAGTCTCTTGCCTTCTTTCCTTCTCAGTTCCTTCCGATCACCACTTATGTGCAACAGTCCAACTTTCTCCCGTCCTCTTTTCCTGGACACCTTACCACACCCATACAAACCTTTTGCTCCCATTCTGAAGCCTTCTAGGTATTCTCTGGACAAAAATCTCTGGAGTATGTTACAACTAAATTGAACATCAATTCACCCTGTGACAAGGCTAGTATCAGGGGAAGAATCTTTATATCTAATACGTAACGTAAAATAAGCCAATTGGGTATTATCTGACTATAAACAGAAAACCTCATTACGTGTACATTGCCTTAAGAAACCGTACCACAAAGACAAGCGGAAAAACCGGGGAAAAACATCCTATAAGCTTCACCTGTTTTAACCAGTCAATAGCACAATAGGGTTTGGTGCTATTGTGTGCTATTGACTGGTTAAATAAGGTGAACTATGGTATTAGGATGACGAATCTATATGAACAGTGATATTGTTTTTTGCACCGGTCTTTCTACTGCGATTTTTTGAGCCACTGTCCACGTGATGCATAATTTGGAGATGTTGTGCACATGTAGCACACAAAACTGACGAATTGCTATGATATTGTCATTAATAGCCTGTGAAGAAACAGCAGGATTAGTATCAGAAACTGTCTTAAATAGTCAACTTACAGCATCAAGTGCCTACGGCGATAACAACGCACCACGATATGGACGAATTGAGACCATTGGGCGCCCTCGTCCTGGATGGGTACCTGCCCAAGGAGACACCGATCCATGGTTTGATGTTCGACTCAGTAAACTATTTATTTTAAAAGCCTTAGTCACACAAGGATGTCAACATGATGATTACTGGACAAAAGAATACAAATTTCAATATTGGGTTGATGAAGATTGGAAATATTATTTAGATCGTGATACAGATGACGTGAAGGTAAGCGTATACATTTTCAAATAAACACACCCAAATTAAAAGTCGCCACTAGTTCCATCCCCATTTAATCAGAGTCTGAAACAACGGTTCCTATGCACACGATGATTAAACTTTTGATATCAAATTTGGAAGGAAAGTGTATAGAAAATTATTATATAAATTATTTTGCCATAAACTCATCAGATGCTGATTAAATGGGGATATAACTAGTGGCGATTTTGCTGTGTTTATGATTATTGCACGGTATTTCGTGTCATATCCTCGGGTCATATCATGGAACACAGTGTCAACACCCTGTATTATAAATATTTTTTTCATAGCTCCATACTCCGTTGGTGAAATCAATATTCTATTGTTGACATAGATAAAGAAAGTTTACATATGCATTGGGAAATACACGTGTGATCGAATATTCAATACAAACACCTGGATTTTAGGTGAATGGGCTATTTGCGTTCCTTTATATAATTGTAATTCTCAAAATTAAATATATCATAATTTTAACTTACGATTTATAAATCGTTACGCCAAAAATGCAGTAGCAATGGTCGCTAATTAGTATATTGCATTTCCCGAGTCAGGAAAATGCACGGTGCTAGCACATTTGAAAGACACAAAACGTTTTCCGAAACATTTGTAAAATGTTAGAAAAGGTTGCCAGAATATGTTTAAATAGGCCTATATGTTCCCTCGTTAAACAAGAGTTTCTGTATCCCTGGTTATATCTGAATCCAGATGCACGTACTCTGGATCTGAATCCAGATGTACGTAATATTTGCATTTTGCAATAACATTTTCCCTACAAACCGTTTTAAAACGTTTCACGAACTTTATATAAATAAACTGAAATTTGTTAACATGTTTTGACCAAAACAAAAAACACAAAACGTTTCAAAAACGGTTTTTTTGTGTGTGTTTACTGGGCAGTCAGGAAAACGCAATCTGCTATTATATACCTGAAGATCATTTGGAGGTGTGGGGTGTAGGAGGTGGGTGGGTGCGTTGTGTGAGGGCAGGTTGTATGTAAGGGTATCCCAGCATTCATAAAATCAAATTCTGTATCGAGGAATACAATCATGTAGGTAAATAGTACTTTCTACTTTCTAGGTATTCGTAGGTAATAGCGACCGAGATACTTTAGTTAAGAACGACGTAACACCAGAGATATCCACCAATCGGATTCGGATTCTCCCTACGCTGTGGCATGGTCTAGGTGCACTAAGGATGGAAGTTGTGGGCTGCTATTTCAAAGGTATCAAACACTAAAGTCAATTTAGCTCAATCGATATGGTGTTCGACTGTTGTGCGAGAGGTTGCGAGTTCGAAACCTGGCGGTGGTTTAGTGGAAAAATACAGTACCAAGGGCAGTGAACTTGCTGCCTACTAATTGTCCCGTAGTAACCCATACAAAACTTGTGAAGCTGATCCTGGCTGCGAAGGTCAATCATGGAATATATAGGGTGTGCGCTTCTAAGCAGCAAAGTCCTAGAGTTGTTGTTAATGGAATGTTTATGATGTTTATGGAATGATACGGGCCGTAGTATTCAGCCTCAGCCTGAAATCCGGAGTCAAACTCATAAACGGCTATTCCTGTGCGTGCACGCTTTCATTTTCATAACTTTGTTTCCGACTTATGATGTCAATTGCTGCCCTGGCTAACCATTACTAACATTTCTCTATTCGTTGTTTATATTCAGCATGTGCAAAACGTCTTGGAATGGAATCTGGCAGAATATCAAGCTCACAAATTACACCATCTATGGAAACTGAAATTTGGCAATCTTTTGCAGGATATCGCCTCTTTTGGGACCCGATATTTCCTGGGTCTATTACCTCTATCTCAACTAGTAAAGATATACATCTGTACGTTCAAGTGGATCTTCATGATCTCCATACAATGACGGTGTAATGATTCAGGGATTGAAGGATACTGGACGTCAAATGTGGATTCACAATTTTCTGGTTCATTACGAGAGTATTCGATCTAGTGGAACGTGGAACACTTATAAAACCATCGAGGGACATAATAAGGTCAATAATTATAATAATAGAAAAAGAAAGAAAACAATAAATAGCTAATGACGCAGTTGTTGAGAATCGATAATGACGATGCTACTGATGACGATCGACGACGACGATAAGGATGATGTTAATGCTCTGCGTGCTAGCCATAGGCCTCAACATAAAAAGTCCAAGTTTTGAGATTTTTTATCAAAATATCAAGAGCTATCTTAAGAACTACTGAACCAATACTAGGCTTGTTTGTACTCATTTTAATGCATTTTTCATGCTGATTCCAAATATGGTCATGAAAATTTACATTTCTGAAATTTTTGAATTAAAAAAAAAAAATGAAACATGTCGTCTGCAGTCGACACCCGCGTGAAGAGAGTTAAAGATGATGATGATGATGACGACGATACCGACGTGATGTAAAATGCTTTTAAAATGATTGTTTTAGGTTTTTGTTATTTATTATACCCACAGATATTTGTCGGCAATTATGACACAGAGACAGTCGCAACTCGAACATTTGACCGTCCCTTTGTTACTCGCAAGATAAGGATAAACCCAAAAGAATGGCAGACCCACTTTGCCTTTCGTTTTGAGCTCATTGGATGTCCACTGCAGGGTTAGTAGCGCATACATTTATTATCATTATAATAATAATAATTATTATTATTATCGGGACCTTTTTGTTCTTTATAAAAACCATTTAAAAGGGCATTTCGTGATCCACAGCCTCATCCCCCACTTTTCTCAAAAAAGTTGAGATTTTTATATCACTGGAAACCTCTGGCTACATAATGTTTATGTACAAAATATTTCTTGCAGATTAATTCGTTTAGCAAAGATATCGTGAAATTTGAATTTCGTTCTGGTGCACCAGAACGAAATTACAACGCATTGTCTATGGAGCAGTGTAATACACATAATCATGCATAACTCGCGAACGCGAGTCAACTGAAATTTTTTTTCGTGGATATCTAATGAAAAATGACATAAATAGAGGATGCTAGGATCACGAAATACTCCTTTAAGGTACTACATACAAGACAGCTTAAGAACCACCTTTTTATGTTCTACTTGGAACTTTTTCTGCATAAGATATGTTGTCTTTCTTCTAAAAGATATGCACTTGCATTGCTAGCTATCACTGGATAAGTCTTTAAAATAAAAATTGAATCAAGTCGTAAAGTTGTATATTGGAAAAACATATTGCTTTTCAAAAAAATCTTTTACAAATATTTTCTTCACTTTTCTGCTTTTTTCAAGGACCAGGTCTCATTTGTGGCGAGGATAGCATTCTTCATGACGGGTACTGCATTGGTGCCGTAGCTAGTGATATCAACGATGCATGTCAGGATATATTTTCTGAATATTCACACCCAATTATGATCAAAGACGATCGTCTTCAGGACGCAGTCCAATTGAATGTGGGACACCTGACCAATTTTAATTTCTATAAGATCGGATTGATTTATAATACTTTAGTGGGGAGTTTAATGTGGCATGATGGAACACGTATGATTTATCACAACTTCCGAGATTTTCCTCGGATAGAAGAAATAAAATTTAATGATAATCTATGCGTTGCTTACGACAGAGGAAACTCTGGTTTCTGGACAAGTTATGAGTGTAATACAACGGTATATGAGATTGCTTCTATTTGTCAATTTGGTAAGATTACTTAAAACCCCTGAGCACTACCTGCCGATGTACAACATTGCCTCTGATTGGTCAATTACATGATATCTTCATTATTTTGTAAATTAAATCTAATACTTTAAGCACCAATCAGAATGGAGCTGTGCAAATAATTCATCCCCATTTTTTGTGTGGTGAAATAAATTATTCCAATAATGTTGCTGATTAGTCCAATTGATAATGAAAACTTCTTTTTGACCAATCGGCATGTAGTTCTCATGGGGTTAAAATATTCTCATTCTCAGAACAGTAGCAAACAGTAACACGTGTGTTTCCTTCTTGAGGTATCTGAGATAATATTTAAAGCAAATGGATTACTAGGTAATCAAAGACATTGCTAAATTGAAAAAAAGACCACAGTACATGTATGTTATACCTTTAAATAGTATATTTTTAATGGTGACCTAAATTTATGAGGTATGTCCTATCCAAATTTACCGGAACATTTACTCAACCAGATATTGATGAGTGTTTGCAATCGGATGATGCATGTCCTGAAACCTGCTTGAACATTCCCGGAAGTTATCACTGCACATGCGCCGAAGGTCAATACATAGGTGAAGACGGACAATGTGAAGGTACGTTGTCAGATATTCGAGAATTCTGAATCGATTATTTTGATTTCAATATTTTCAAACAACTCGTATTATACTAAAGTAACAAATTAATTAGCCAATAAATTTATAAATTCAGTCGTCTTGCAGATAACTGTAAGTTACTAAATTTTGCATTTTGCTCATTCATCTGCTCCCTCATCTACGAATGACTTTCTCAAATTAGCCTATTGTTTTAATTACATTATTTTCTTTCTCTTTTAGATATATGCAATACCGACGCTGACGCGACCACACTGCTGGTTATTTCTGAGACTGGATTTTGCGTAAACTTCTTGTCAGAACCAATGGAATATATGAATGCCTCTTTACATTGCAATGGAATATCAAGCGAACTGGCATCATCCTTACAAGTTCGTTTAAGTATTCTTACTTTTGTTAGAAAAAAAATGTGAAAGCCATCATGGTTATAATATACTTCTTTTCTTGAAGTGAAAAACAATAGCAATGAAAAACAATATTGTTCAAGGTTGCCCCGCAGGGCTACAAAGAAACAATTAGCGCTCAATAACAATAGCCATCAAGCTTAAACTACAAATTAGCCCCCATAGTCTGCCTGAAGAATGAGGTGACGGGTTGTCCCTAAAAATTAACAAACAGTCGATAACCTGAGGTTTATCATTCAATTGTTTTCTTGTTCTGCGGGGCATTATTGGAGTTGTAAGTCATCACTATGGGAGTTTCCGGTCTCAGCCCTGCCGGACTTGCTGTCTTGATTTTTTTGTTGATACTGGGACCCACCAGCCCACCAGTGCTTAAAACACCAAAGCCGCAAGCCCGGCAGGGCTGAGGAAGGAATATCCTATAGTTTGAACTTGCACAACAGAGGGCGTCAATATAGTCATCCTAAATTGCTTTATATAGTCATTTTAGAGCCACATGTAAACTGACTATATACGGCAGTTTAGTTATGAGACCAGGTTGCACACACACATACAAAAAACCTCATTATTATTATCCCATATTATCCGATCACCATTACTACTCTTGTCACAATGTCACATAAGGTTCCTATGATTCCTGTATCGGAAACAATGGATGAAATTTGGATTAATCAGGACAGCGTTGACAACGGTACTGATGTTTGCTTTGGATATTCTACCAATGCCTCGCAACTAAATCAATACATGTGCTCAAGACATTTTCCCTTCTACTGTGTTACAGGTATTGTTACCCATTGGCTTATAAATGAAGAGCTTATTTCCAAACCGTGTTAAGTCCACAACCACATATTTCTCATTTACTTGTGTGATACAATCACAATTACTTTGACAAGTTTGACATTAGCAACAATGAGTTATACCATCAACAAGCAATTATTTACCACAACGATACTGCATAACAATATGCAGCATATTGTTCTCATTTGGGCACCACAGGCCTCATACAGTATTGTTACTGTGCATCCACCCACTTTGCTTTGTAATGGTGCATCCATCTGATATTATAAAAGCTATAGCATCACAACCCATTGCAATATCGCACAGGTAAATCAGAAACATGTGTTTGTGGACTTAAAGCCATAATGTACGATCTTATAATATCGTTATGAATTCGGCAGATGGCCGAATCCGGATTCGGCTTTTGGTAAATTCATTTTATGCATGCATTACTTTTGAATTTGAGAACGAGGGATCAATACTTTACCTATAGAGGGCAGCATATCGACTTTTTAACGGTTAAAGTCATTGACCGTACTGCGATGCATCGCTAGCTAACCCTGTATACCGCCCTCTTTTGAATACTTACTATGCTGTTATCATTTGATCTCCGTTAAAAAAATTGATATGCTGCCCTCTATTATATACAGCATTGATCCCTTGTTCTCAAATTCAAAAGTAATGCATGCGTAAAATGAATTTACCAAAAGCCGAATCCGGATTCGGCTGTCTGCCGAATTCATAACGATATGAAATTGATTAATGTTTTTCAAACCCGATTTTTTGCATATTTGTAATGTTTACACATGTCCCAACTTGCACCTAAATGGAATCGACCAAATTTGTTGTCTTTGTAGGTCAACAGAGCAAAGTTCGACATATTATCATAATTTAAAAATTATGATAATAATTATGTCCTCCTTTAGAACTGCGTGTTAAATGGCCAATGGGGTTTCTTTCACTTTACCTTGTTATTTCAACCTAAAATGGACAGCAACCCTATTATAAATATTATTTCAACATTTTGAATCAAGAATTACAAAATCAAAATTTGACGGAAATCGTACATTAAGGCTTTAACACGGTTTGGAAATAAGCGCTTCAAATAAATATCTGAGACTGAGATAGTTCTCCATAATAACACCTACTTCATCATGTTTATATTACTGTAATCTACACTAAGCCGAAAAAAATATAATTTTTCACAAGGCCAAATCTTAAAATCCTGTGCATCAAAATGAACCAAAATTACACACAGGATTACTTCAATACTCTATTCTAAACACGTGTCAGTAACCAAGCAGTTGTGCAACTGACACAACAGCAAAATGTACTGACATTAAACAGCTTCCTGGCCAACATTCACAACCAGCACATGAAATCTGTGAGAATGCTTATAATATCCATACAAAGATGACAATTTCCAAAGAGTAAGTGGAATAGTGTGGAACAGGTTCTGCTTTCTGCTTTTTACGCACTTTCTTCAAAGAAACAGGCCTACACTATTCTACTTACTCACAGATTTCTTGTCCTGGGTGCTATTTATTGGGCTGTGAATGTGGTCCAGAAAGCTAATCCATGTTAGTGCGTTTTGCTGTTGTTGGTTACTGGCATGTGTTTAGATTAGAGTATTGAAGTAATCTTGTGTGTAATGTTGGTTCATTTTGATGAACAGGATTTTAAAATAATATTATGACCTTGTGAAAAATTATAAGTTTTTGTTTTGCCTTAGTGTAATGGTGTATGTATAATGTAACCCATGTTTAATGCAAACTTTTCAACTCTAGCATAGCTCACTTGCAGTGTGGTTATTGTAACGACACGTGATTAAAGTTATAACAAAGTACTACCGTTTCAATTTCCACAGAGTTCCAACAAATCGCATGCGACCAGTTGTGGTTACAAGGTTGGCAAAAAGCTACTATAACAACTACCTTACATCGTTAAGCTACGCGCCTTTCTATGATGCGGGATCATTGTGCGAGATCCAAATGACAACGGCAAAAGACAATATCTTTGAGTAAGATACAATGTAGTTAAGCGTTGTTTTACAAAGAAATACCGAAGTAGAAGAAGCGCTCAACTCCACTATTCTACAAAAATGAGTTAGAGCCAGCATTTTGCTGCTAGCAGACAGTTCTTTCTTGTGTGAGAAAGAAGGGCTCAAATCCACTTTCTAAAATAGTCTTCCAAGCAGGCCCGTACGCAGGGGGGGTGCGGGGGGTGCGACGCACCCCCCAAATTTGGAAAAGTATACAAAAAGTCCAAAAATTTCAGAATTTGCGAGCGTAGCGATCCAAAAAATCAGGCTTTTTACCCTTTTTTGGACAAAAAAGGTCCAAATGTTAGGAAGAAAGTCCACTTTTCACAAAATTTGGAAAAAAAAGGTCCACTTTTTCAAAATCAGCACCCCCCCAAATGAAATCCTGCGTACGGGCCTGCTTCCAAGTACACTTAATCATGGTTTCCATGGCAGAAAAGGCCCAACTCAATGGAGTTGGGCCTTCCACAAATATTGGGTATATTGTGGAAAAGGCCAAACTTCGGCTCATATTAAAATCTGTACGATTGTCATGGAAACATATATCATTTCCCATGTATATAATAATGAATATTCATGTATTAAAGGTCTTCCTGAATATGAAAACATAATTTTTCAGTATATTATTGAAGAAGGTTGGAAGATTAAGACCATGACTTTCACAGGAGTGTATACATTTTAACTGAAGTAGCCAATACAAGATTAGTTTTTACTTGCGGTAATATTATAGATCTGAACCTATTTGATTTATATATATTTTTCCTAAATAACAACCAGACACGGTAGTTTGATTTTTCTTTGGAAATAGACAATACCAACAGACATAACACTAATATACACATATATATTTGTTAGCTATTTTCAACATAGATTTTAGTTTCTATATCAAATTATTCATCTTTTTTAGGCTTTTAGGGGTAATTTTTAATTTTAATCTATAAACTGTACGTTTGTATGAAAAATGAGGGCGGTATTTACATATAAATATTATAAGCCTGTAAAATTTTCTTTGGCTTATCCTAAACGTTAGGTTTACAATCTTACGAATGTACCTTCGAAGGACTACCAATGTTACCTCGACGTGTTTGGACTACGTGGATTTCCTAGACGTGTATTCAGCTGTAAAGAATGTTCTAAGAGGACGTTATTGCGGAAATTTATTCAACCTTAAAGTAAATTCTAAGTCAAATGATGTCATCGTGTCCTTTAGTATTGGCGAGCTCTCTGCAAACATGCCTAAAAAGATTGGATTTGATATTTTGTACAAAAGTAAAGGCAAGTAACAGTGTGCAGTGCACTGTCCAACAAAAATCACACTTTTAATTTGTGTAAGATCACAAAACTTTCGTTACGTTAACCCTTACTCTTACACATAAGAGCTTTATATCAAGGGAATTTTGCTGAAGGTTGTGGATCTGAAAATAAATCTTCATATTCTAATAGATGAGTTGACTCATGCCCGCGAATCATCGCAATTTCCTTTGTTTTTGCCTATAATATATGCGCGCGCATCATAATTTGTTCAAGGCCCGTGCTTTTAAAACTCTCACCACATCAAAATAAGGCTATTGAACAGTGAAGTGGTTGTATGCAGTTCTCGCCATCATATCGTTATACCAGTCCTTTACCTTCCTTTGTCATCTCATCTATATATAGAGAGAATCTTTATACTCAAATTATTATTGCCCCCTTTTATACCATTAGATTGTTCATTCGGTGATTGTGAAGATACTGAATGCGGAAATAGAGACATCATAACAGGCAGCCAAGGCAATCTCTCTACGCCAAATTTTCCTCTAAGCTTACCTCCTTTTTCCCAATGTTCATGGATGATCACTTTATCGACTGGCTATATCGAACTGGAGTTTACAGAATTTTCAATCAGCTATTTAGCAGAGACTGGTCATTGTATAGATGCTCTGTTGGTGACCATGATGTCGAGCGTTAATGAACTCTTGAATGACGATGTTTGGGAGTATTGTGGTGATATACATCAGCCACTGATCATATCATCTACATCTGCTTTAACTGTCGAATTCCGAACTGGTTTAGATTCAGAATCTCAGGGCTTTCGTGCAAGATACACATCCACAGGTATGTAGCCTATATTTAGTACAAAATATTGCGTTTCCGTGTACTTCAAAAATGTAACGGGTTTCTTTTTACTGCACCTATGTGCCTGGGTTTTTATTGCTTGGTTATATTATTATAGTGTGTGGTATGTGTATTGCGGTGGAAATTGACTTAGCTTGCAAGTCTCTGTACTGTTGTTGTTTAATGGTTTATGGAACGATGTGAACCGTAGTGGTCAGCCACAAACTGTAAAGTGTGCTGAGGCTTGTGGATCAATGTCTGGGCGTTGTGCCTGTGTGTAGCGCACTATAAATCACTGCGCTTTTTGTAGTGATAATAAAATATCATACAAGTACACGACACGCATATATCTTTTTGCTAGGAAGCCCGAGGTCTGAAAAGTCTACATTAGTGTCATGGCCGGCTACGAGAGCCAATTAAGAATTGAAATCGTAAATAACCCCGATTTAAGTTACTAAAATGCAGCTTTCCGTCGGCTTCTTGGTTTATACATTTTCAAAAGTAGTCAGATTTGTTGACCATGTACTGACAATAAAATGTTGTATTACAGATGTTCCTGGTTGTAGCGTAGGACGTCCTTCATGCCAAATGTGTCGTCGCACTTGCCTCGCTAACCACGCTGTCATTGCTTCCTGTAATTACCCCAATCCATATCTACCAAACACCGATTGCATCTTCGTCATTCGTACCAAAAAAGGTACTTACACAACTTTGACGTTCCAGGATTTCGATGTGCCGGGTTTATCCGATTGCCAAAGAGATGGCGTGACGATATTTGATGGATATGTGGAAGACGATATTGTAATTGGAGTGTTTTGTAACTCCAAACCTCCAACTAAGATAATACGATCGAGTTTCAATGTAATGACAGTGTCCTTGTTAACATCTGACAATGAGAAACGTGGAAGAGGATTTCTGGCAGAATATCGGGGATTGACTTTTGATAACTACATAATTGAGTCCAGGAATACGTCAGGTAAGAAATGCAATGTAACAATTTTTTGACAGGTTAAAGCCTAATTAACAGTTCCTCACCGTAATAATTGCCGATAGCATATTTGATCTCGGCAATCTAATTCTATTATGTAATATAATAATATAAATTATATATGTGACCTGCCACCACGAAATGAGCGTAAAGTCTCAAGTTGGGAGTTTAGAGACATCCTGGCTTCTCATTTGATGTTCTTTGTTTGCTGCGCTCCTGTACAAGCCATACGACCTTCGTGAATAGCCCATTGTGCCCCCATTCACAAAGGACATACAAATATACTATTGGCTTGAACAGGTGCGTGTGAACCAACGAACACCAACTCAGCAGCAAGGACGTCTCGAAATTACCAAGTTGCGACTTAACGTTCATTTAGTGGTTGCAGGTCACATATTTGGCATAGTGATATAATATCTTAAAACATATATCTTTATGATTTGGATATCTTGATGTCTTGATTACTAATATCATGAATCTAATCATAATGAAATAGCCGCATCATGCAAACCTCTCCAACCTGAATCTGCAAAAATAATTTAATTGATATTCTTCTGTCTTAGAGCAAGATGAATGCCCGTATGGAAATCAATGGAAAGCTCATAATGGATTCTGTTATCGTGTATTCCAACACAATACGATGCTCTCATGGACCGAGGCCAGACGGGCATGTGAGGATATTGAGGAGGGAACACACCTCGCTAGTATCAGAGACCAAGACGATATGGATTTGATTCACAAGCTTCTTGTAGATATCTATGTGAAGACCAATACGACGGCAACCTATATTGGTAAGACTAAGATCAGCAGTCGGGTATAATGAAATAGAGAGACTGCGATTTTCCAAACGTATGTATCGAACGTACGTTGAATCTATTCAAAATCACTCTCCTGTGACGGGATTTTGAATAGATTCCACGTATGTTCGATACTACGTTTGAAAATCGCAATCTCTCTAATAACACGGCAAACACTTTGCATTCTGCGTATAATTTGCAACTCCGATAATCCCTTCAAAATTAGGCACCGCCAGTCCATCACGGGCTCCATATCTACATTATTTTGCTTAAACTTGTAAATACGTATTCATTCGTAAATGATAGTGTCATTAATTTTGCGTTCTTTTGGCAGGATTATTTTGACAAATAGTCAGGAACTTTTTTCCTACGCTTGTTTTCCTATGAGTGTTTACTTCGACACTTGCCACGATACACCTGTTTAATTCACAAAAGCTCAGTGGCAGTTGAGATGTCATTACAATTATCCTCTGTCTTGACACAAAGGCTAACAATAAAATTGTTCACATGATTGGTTAGGAGTGACCTTCTTTTCCTTGATTTTTATCTTTAAATCTATTTCACTCTTTTCTTTCCATTTACATGCTAATAATATAAGATTTTTAACCCGGCTTGAGCATTTTGTTTAAAAGCCTGATCATATCAGGACCCACGCGTGTTTCCGCACGTCTATAAGGCCAAACAATACTAGTTATACCAGTTTCCTCTTTAGTGTTACGTTATTTTTGGGTAAAACAATGAGATACCGTAAATATGTAATGTAATACGCCTTAGTTAGAGTGTAAACCTCGTGCACAAATAACGGACTCTTGTTTTACTAATTACGCAAAGTTTTCTGTCATTTTAAATCAGGATTGCATCTGGGAAATGCGCGGTACAATTGGGTCGATGGACGTCCTTTGAGTTTTACTGATTGGTTTGTTCCGGAAAGGTAGTTATGATATTAGCTGATATTCAACATCTCAGGTTTAATATTACTGTTTTGATACTAAAGCTGCTATTGGGCTATTCCATTTAAAATCCACACTACCCCTGTGGAAGATTTTGGAAATATCTTCCACAGAGGGAGTATGAGTTTCGATTAGAATAGACAATTGGGTAGCTTCCATTTGAAATACTCACTCCAGTTGTAGAAGATATAGGTAAAGCCATAATACAGGGGGAGTATGAGTTTCAAAATGATTAACCATGAACAATTACATTTTAAAAACATCCTCCCCATATGGAACATATTTCCAAAATCTTCCACAGGGGTAGTGTGGATTTCAACTGGAATAGCCCATTTATCTTTGAACTCTGACATGTTGAATACCAAGTGTCATTTTTCATTTCAGATTAATGGATTGGCCATCGCGTCAGCCTGACGGTGGAATGTTAGAAAAATGTTCTATTTATTATTTAGAAAGCATTTATTCTACCAGCAATTGGCGCGATATTCCCTGCGCATCATATGAAACGTCTCAATATATCTGTATCGCCCCAGCTATGTCAAAGAAAGGTAATGCACTTCTGGTACTTTATTACATAGAAAAGTGACAGATGCTTTACAAATGGAAACTGTTTACTGCTTAATATTATACCGATTGGGTAATCCAATAATGTTTGATATCACTTACCCTGGAAATGTACAATATGCCTTGCAACAGCAGCCTACCATCATTACCATGTCGCCCATCTATAGTTAACCAGTTGTTTGATGGCATGTAGAACTGTATTCATTTTAAAGCAAAGTTGAACACTGATGGCGCTATTTATCTTAAACCTTCTTTGCATCTTTACAAGTGGTAGACACTTATATAATGACATTAAAACATAAAAATGAGTAACATATAGCAAGGACATTTTCAAACTAATTTTTATCATAAAATGAAAGGAATAACACATTATTGGGCTAAATTAAATTTAAAATATACGTAAATAACGCCCTCACTTTTCACACAAATATATACAACTTATAGAATTAAAATTACCACAAAAAGGCAGAAAAAGATGACCATTTTGATAAAGGAAAAAAAAGTTCAAAATATCTCAAATATACATGTTTATATTAGTGTCATAGTGGTATTTTAAAGATCTGAAATTGAAAATTATGTAATGTTTTGTTATAACCATTAATAAATGATCACATCAAAAAACCGTGAGTTGTCCGTTTGGGTCAATCAGATACTTGAAAGATTCTGCAAATTTGCCTTCTCATAAGTAAAATTGAATCATTTGAATGATATGCACAGATGAGACCCAGCTCGACCTCATAGTTTAATAAATGTGGATTTTTTTTTATATATAAAACGATCAAACTTTTGAATAACATAACAATCGGTATAGCCTATAAAATATCATGTATAATATTAAAATAATTATATTTCAAACAACTTTTGGAATATATTTTAAATATGTTTATATTTCTGTTTCGCTTACTTTTTAGGTATTCAATACATAGCTGACCCTCTATCTAATGGTATGTATTCAATTGACATATGCTTCTCTATTTTTACATATTTTAATATGTAAAAAATAGAGAAAAGTAAAAGTAACGTTTGATCAATAAACTCAAATGCATGTTATAACTCGGCTATGTGTGAATGTGTGAGATCACAGACCTTATTTCTAAACAAAGGGTCGCAACGCGGGTACTTTGTAATTCCTTGCTTTACTGAAGTTTTAGTCTCTTAATCATTACATTTCATGCAGGATCAAGTACATCATGCAGCAAATCTATGTTCCAATGTTGGTCATCCGGTGAATGTATTCAACAACTGTTTGTGTGTGATCAAATTCAGGATTGCAAAGATAACAGCGATGAACAGAACTGCACCGGTATGTTGATATGATTATTTGCTTACCTGTCTCTTTATTTATTCATTTTCCTCCTTCCTAACTTTCTTTGCATCTTTGGTTTGCAACCCACTTATATAGCTATGCAGAACCTTAACATACTTTGCTATTTCAAAGGTTGTACCACACCGTTTATTTGACATATATATTGGAACTCCATTAGTTGCAAGTCCTCACTATGGGAGTTTCCAGCCTCAACCATACCGGGCTTGCGGCCTTGATGTTTTAAATATGTCACATAAAGGGTATCGTACAACCAGTACAGCTTTAATTCATATATGATAAGATGGAGATTTTGACACATTCGGAGCATTCTGAAACAATATCTGTAGGATGACCTTGAACCTTAGTTACTAAACTATTACCCTTAGATGGGCAAACTATAACTTTAAGAATTTATTCTTATGACTGTAAGTTGATAATTAAGTATGTCTTATTACAATTTTGGAGCATTTCCTATTTTTGATCTCCGTATAAAACCTTTCCCCCTTATTTTACATGTTCCACAAGCCATATATATTATTATATATAAACTGAGCTCAAAAAGAAACTTATAATTTTTCACAAGGTCGTATCTTAAAATCCTGTTCATCAAAATGAACCAAAATTACGCACAGGTTTCCCTCAATCCTCAATACTCTAAACACATGTCAGTAACCAAGCAGTTATCCAACTGACACAACAGCAAAATGCACCTATATGGAATAGCTTCCTGGACCACATTCACAGCCCAATAATTGTCGCCCAGCACAAGAAATCTGTGAGAATGATTACAAGATCCTTGCACAGGTGATAATTCCCAAAAAGTAAGTGGAATAGTAAGGAACAAGACCTCTTTCTTGAAGAAAGTGCGTGAAAAGCAGAACGCAACACCGTTTCATCATCTATGCAAGGATCTTGTCTTACAGATTTCTTATGCTGGGTGCCAAATATTGTGCTGTGAAAGTGGTCCAGGAAGCTGTTCCGTGTCATTGCATTTTGCTGTTGTGTCAGTTGGACAACTGCTTGGTTACTGATATGTGTTTTGAGTGGAGTATTGAAGTAACCCAGTGTGTAATTTTGGTTCATTTTGATGGACAGGATTTTATGATATGACCCTGTGATTCACAAGTTGTGAAAAATTATAAGTTTCTTTTTGAGCTCAGTTTATAATAAATGGCTCATCATTAAGTGTTCACAAAGGCAAAAGTGTTGCTGAAACGTACACAAAGTAAGTGCAATTTCTGGATCAGATATCAAGAACTTTGGTTTTTTGAGTTTACTCTACCATATCTACCGACCAACCAATAAATGGTATACTTTTAATATGTATGTTATTCTGTGACATTTTCTCTGGCAATTAGGGCAAAGCATTTCTATGATTATGTAAATTTCACTTTCAAATAGACCATATGGATGAAATATTGGGCATGTCAACGTGTCAACCAGGCTGGTTTAAGTGCGAGATTGGTGATTGTATCCACGCATCGTACTGGTGTGATTTTACCGCGCATTGTCTTGACGAATCAGATGAACTGCACTGTGGTAGGTCTAATTATTGTCTATTAAATGTATAGAACATCCTTTTAAAAAGTTTAAAATCAACCTCTACTACAAGCATCAGCAAAACCGACAAAATAACATAGCTTTATTTGTGGAATTTAGTAGAACGTCAACGAGTAGCGTAGCCAGGATTTTAGTGTGAGAGGCAAAGCCAAATTGTCGTCCTCATTTGTCCCATTTTAGTCATTTTAAGGACTTTCTTTGCCCGTCCCCTCTTGGCTCCCCCTTAAAACTGTTTCAAACAATTTGCTCAACAAATGCAGAGATATTTTTTTCCTCACTACTTTCGCTCAAGGTTTTATTTCTCTTGATCACGCATTACGGCTCAAATCATCGCCATTCCCGAGAAACTCCAACATCGGGTTTCGCGGAAAAGTGGACCCTTTTTTTCAAAATTTGGCCGTTTTTGGACTGGGGGCAGATTTGGACATTTTTGGACCAAAAAGGCATAAAAAACCTCTATTTTAGCATTTTAGCACCCCCCCCTCAGCTACGGGCCTGCCTGTGAAGCTGGCCGTCGGCCCATACCATACAGGCGACGAAATTATTCTAGATTTGTCAAGCATGTCTGAAAATACCATAACAAACTATTTTATGGTTTAAAAATTTGCGTAGACTGGTAATAATTGTAATAATCATCTGTATCTTTGTAACTCTCTATTATAGTTTCTACATTATTATGGTTAATATAATACTCTATATTTTCGCATGATTATTTTTACACCCCAGGGCGACCAAACTGTACATCGGATCAGTATCGGTGTGCTAATGGGGAATGTATTGATGCATCAAAGAGATGTAATCTTATCGCAGACTGTAAAGATGAGACGGATGAACACGACTGTGGTAGCTACCTATACTCCTCCTTATTTGTCTTCTCTCTCAGACACCCCCCCCACAGACACACACCCGCCCTACCCATCGGCCACAAACACATACCTCTACACCACTGTTGTTTGATGTGATCATTTTTTATTTTTCTAACAAAACATAATGTTCAAATCTAGACATTAACAATGCCAACAGCTATCACAAACTGATATAGCTTTTTCTGCTTTTTGTGATAATTGTTATTCTATAAAGAGTACATTTGTGTGCAAATTGAAGGCGCTATTTACATATATTCTAAATCTAAATTAGCCAAATAATATCAGTTATGCCTTATTTTTCATGATAAAAAGTTTTTTGAAAATTCCCTTGTCATTTGTTAGTCTTTTTGCTGATGTTCTAATACCATTTTACAAGTGTCTACCCCTTGTATAGATGCAAACAAGATTTAAGATAAATAGCGCCATCATTGTTCAATTTTTCTATAAAAATGACTCGGTTTTACATGCCATCAAACAACCGTGACACGTCCTATATACGTAGTTTTGAAACGAGGTATTGCATGATCTTGAGTGTAGTTTTCGTTTTATTGTACATCAGACAAGTCTGCAGACGGTTTTCAATGTTATGATGGCATGTGGATACCATTACGAGCATTCTGTGATGGCCATCGGGATTGCTCAGGGAAAGCATGGGAGGATGAACCCATTAATTGCCGTAAGTTAAGCGGGTGATTGTTATGTGTATTGTCTAGTGTTGAAGTTCAAAAGAAATAGCATTAAAGGTCCGTGACCCGATCGACAGCATCATCCCCCCGATATTTTTCATTGTTGATGAGGTTTTGGTATCACATGATAGATACTATTTTTCTCATTACTATCCTGAAATTTGACGCTCCAAGTCGATGTATTTCCGGAGAAATCATGAATCACAGCGGTTTTTACAGGTTACCAGTTTGTAAATACTAAAACTTCGTCGGAATTGTGGGGACGGAATTAATTGCGAATCATCAGTCTCCTCAACAGCTACTTTGGTTTCGCGTCATACACATTCTGTTAAAAAAGCGAACAACACTAACTGCTGAGGAGACGGTACGCCGTATATAGTTATACAATTCCAAGATGGACGAAGTGGGCGATTTAGCTCAATCGATTAGTGCGTTGTGTTTTACCCGAGAGATACCCGGATCAAAATCCGGTATCGGAAGTTTCTTTTTCCTCTCCATTTTTAACCCAAACTTTTTATATTCATTTGAAATGTACATATTGCAAGGGGAAATTATTTTTTGTTTCCTTTTTTTCTGAAACGGAACGAAAAAAACAAATATTTTCCGTTCAATACGGGCCGGGCATTGTACAGCATTGTCGTCATACGAACGGGAATTGTTGTTGTTGCTTGCCTGCCCATAATGCAATTCACGTATACCAAGGTATTGGATTGCAAATTTGGCTATTTATTCACATTTACGCTGAAAATGCTCTCGTTTTCTCACAAAGCAGCATAAAGGGGCAATATTTGATATTATTAAGTAATTTTAAAGACAATCCATATCCAAAACCAATAGGGTTACCCCCTTTAACAAGATAATATTACAATATGGATTGAAAAATTACCATCATCGTCGTCTTTCACATCAGTATCATGATCATCAATACGAAGAAACTCAACAACGCCCCATAGAAATCACTTAAAAAAATAGTTGGGCCCTGAATCGGAGGCCAACTACTATCTTGGCGCCAACCCATCAGCGCTATCACACTGATAGCAGCTGTTAATGCCTTGCATAGTTCAGACATAATGAAAAAAAATACACGGTTCCCTCGGGTTCTCATTAGCTCTTAAGCAAGCAACACTTCGAATGTAAACTTTCCAGGCGCCGGATTTCCGGGGACACATAACCTTGCAAAAATCAAGCAGATGCATTGTACAAGCTAAGACGTGTAATTAAAATTTCCTTAATATTTTGACCATGCCTATTAGCAGATACTTCATGTGGTGTTAATCATATTCGTTGCAAGAATGGGGCATGTGCAGATATGAAATACCTATGTATGCATGGATTTGACCAATATGGCTACGCATTGGGCTGCCGTGATGCAACTCATCTGGAAAACTGTGGTAGGTTCAAATCTGAAAATAAACATAGATTCAGAAATCTACACTATATCACACATGTGTCATTATTTGTGCAATTATGAATATTTATCAATGTACACTACAAGATTCCTATTGAGGTCGCCTGCACAGGTACATCGTCGCCAAGGTCACTTGGCTGGTACTGTGCAGTGCAGTACCAGTGGTAGTAACAGGGCAGTACCGCTGCTGGTCAGTACCAATGGTAGTAACAGTGCAGTATCACTGCTGGTGGATCCAGTAGCAGCATTGGTACTATGTAGGTACTTTGTGTGCACCAATCAGGTACCTTGGCAACAGTGTGGCCTGCTCTGTGCAAGCGGCCGCAATAAGAACCTTGTAGCTAGCCACTAGATATTAATTCTTTATGCGGTCCTCCGACGGATCTCTGAGAGTCATTTTTTAAGTTTTGTACTAATTTAACTGTACCAATGGGCAACTAACACTTCATTTTTAAGTAAAAAATTATTGGTTTGATCAAGTCCTGTAAATTCTTTCTGAAACTAATGTTTGCCTTTCGGTATTATTATAAGTATTACTTCTATGCCAATATAATAAATATATAAATGTAAATATATATAAATATTATAAATATTATTCATATAATCATGTATACCGGTATTATCTATAAAGGTGATTTCAACTGCTCTGAGGACACATTGAAATGCCCAGGCTCTTACTGCATTGACATTCAACATCGATGTGATGACGTCATGGACTGTCCTAATGGTGAAGACGAAATGGGATGTGAACAATACACCTGTCCTGGATATTATCAATGCCGAGGGCAAAGTTTCTGCTTATCACAGGAAGATATATGTGATGGAATTCAACAATGCCCTGATGGAGATGACGAAATGTTCTGTGGTAAGAGGCTTAGGCAAGGCCAGTATAGATGAGTTGACTTCTGACGCCAATGCCTGGCAGTATGGCCACGCATCATCACAATTTCCATTGTTTTTTGCCTGGCAGTATGCGCACACATCATATTTTGTTCAGGGCCCGTGTTTTTAAAACTCCCGCCACATAACAATAAGGCTATTGAACAGTGTAGTGGTTGTATGCGGTTCACTCAAGCATATCAATATACCAGTCCCTTTCCTTTGTTGATAAACATTGAGGTCAACTCATCTATAAAAAATCGTATCAATAACAACTACACATTTCCAATATTTTCCGTGACTAAGAAGATATCATCGCCAGAATACCCGAATGAATCATCTATTATTAAGAATAACATTGAGTATTTTGACACTTTGCATGGTTATAAAGTTTGTTTTGTTTGAACTTAGTTCACATAGACTTGGCGTTTGCTTACGTCCAACCATCAAATTAGAGCAAATACCAGAGAAACAGAAATCTTATCTCATCATGTTGGGTTTTTTTCTCTCATAGAACAAACTTGTTTGGATGGATGCACATGTATTGGGCTTTCCTTCGAATGTGAAAATATTGCTTGGGATTCCAATATAGCTGCCATGATTCCAAAAGATATTCGCGTCTTGTAAGTCTGTACTCTGGTCTATTTTAAGATACTAGAGAGGTTGCGATTTCCAAACGTAGTACGCCCCTAGATCTATTCAAAATCCCGTCACAGGATAGTGGTTTTGAACTTTGTGGACGTATGATACATACGTTTGTAAATCGCAAGCTCTCTATCGTAGGCCCGTAGGTCTGTTCAAAATCCTGTCACATGAGAGTGGTTTTGAATAGATGTACGGGCGTATGATACGTACGTTTGGAAATCGCAAACTCTTTATTTAAACTAATCGAAATGTGAAGTTTCAAAAACAAATAAGTATGATCTGTTAATATTGCAGATGCTTTTCTATTATCTCACATTGTTCCTCAGAATACTCTCTAATATAGTCGCATCTTCATCTCGACGTAGACGATCAGTTAATGCGAACGGTAATAAGACTATATCAGATATTATGTTCTTACGCCTCAAAGATTACGTGTACCTCGCAAGATTGTAAGTATTTGATAAATATTCTTACATTTGGGGACAAAAGTCACAATTTCATCGGTTATAACCTGAAAGCGACGGTTTCTGACCACTACATTAAATATCATTCCTGATTAAGAAAATAGTTGGCTTAGTCTAGTACCGAAGCGTAATATCTTACAAAGTCTAGTTATACGCATTTTCTATCACTTCGAATTTCAGAGATTTATCCTACGACGGCATCGAACGGATTTTACCAAATATATTTTTATCATCTGAAAATTTGTTACAATTGTAAGTACCATGTATATTACCATGTATTTCTCGAGATCTATAATACCTGTCTTCATTACAGAAATTACATTGCATTATATATTACTGCTTTTATGATTCCAATATCTTCAGTAAGTGCAGCTTGATCTTGGTGGCACTATTTTGATGGCAAGTGATTCAATTTAGATATTACACCTGTATTAAATTCGGGTATCAGTTTTGTAAGTTTCATAATGTTGTAAACATATTTTTAAGTTATTCTATAAAATTTGACTAAGATTCTTATTCTCATTTCGATCATTCTTTAGAGTTTTAAAAGGGAACAGCATAAAAACGTTAGCGAGTGATGCTTTTCTTGGTCTGCGTCAGCTACAACAATTGTAAGTCCGAAAGGTATTTATTTGTATCTGCTCTTCATTACAGACCAGGTCTATTTCGTATGTTCCAAAATCAGTCGTTACTTATAGTAACTGCCGAATCTTTAGTTCTTGGTTATTACTTCTTAATAGTCACAGGGTGATATAGAAATTGTTATTTACACTTTCAGTAAAACGATACTTAAGTAATTAATATAAGTATGTAAATAAACGTACTAAAAGTATTGCTTTCGTTGTAATTTCATTTGCATTCCAGAGACATCTCGGACAATCCAATAACCATACTTGAGACGAATATATTTCTGGAGATGATAAATCTTATGATGCTGTAAGATATTTTGTTTGCCTATACAACTTTGTATTAAAGCCAATGCCTTCTACATATAGACGAATGCAATTTCATGCATTCCTACACCTCAATGGCAGCTATGGCTGGGTCCCCCCTTAGGTATATCCCACCTAAAATGTGAAATGATGTGGCCTTGGCAGGGATTTTAAACTGCATTCCATCACCCGTGTTACACATAGACAAAATGCCCAATTGGGCAGTAACAACACCAGTTTGGTGCAGACTGGACTCAGTAATGGCCGACTGAATTCTGACCATCACTTGGCTTGTTGGATTAGTCCCGGATTCGTCTATAGCGTGAGAAAAGTAATATGCACTTTATTAAAAAATTTCATGAATGTTCTTTATTGATGAACCACCCTTCCCGTAATAATATACAAAAAGGAAACTCTAGGTATTTGGATTTTCGTCCTGAAGAGGTCAATCACATGTTTATATGTCTGGAGACAAATTCTCTTAGAATATTATAAACTAGAACATCCATCGTTTAGGTCTTGTGAAACATATTACGTTTATACCTTGAAAGCGTTGACATTCATAATGCGATTCATTATATTTACAGTGATATGAGAAACACGAAGCTCGTGAAGTATGAAAGTGATATATTTGTGGACACTCCAAAGCTGGAATTCTTGTAAGCTTTACTTTTTAGATCTAAAAACTTATATTTTTCTGTCTTAAATATTAAAGCTTCGATATTTCGTGATTTAAAAAACATTATATAAACCGCGTTTATGAAATTCCTTTAAGGTTAGCAACTATTTAAAAACTGTTGCGATTTGGTAGTTCACAGCATCTTGCGAATGGTAGTGAGCTTTGGCAAAAATTGCATTGATCATTTAATAGCGAGTATGTAGAAGAATTCAAATATCATAGATATACTTTTGTAGGTCCTATGGTTCTTGAGTGATGTTGTAAAGAGGGCTGAAACAACAACAACACTTTTGTAAAACGTACATAACTCATTCACAACAATAGATCAAGCAAGTTTTCAAAGTATATGATTTGTAGAATGAACTTTTGCAAAACATAAGTGTTATTTTTCAATAATAATATTGATTTAGATAATGAAAATCGATTTTATTTGTTGCTTCGACCAACTATACCTCGTCTACCCTTAATACAATTTTCTGTCCTTTCTTATTTTCATATTACATAATAGATATTCTGACAAGTTTTTATTCTGCTGTCTAATTGGACAAATCACTAAGTGTCTGCCAGAAGCAGATCAGTTCTCTTCATGTAAGGATCTCATGAGAAATCAGACATTACGAGTGCTCATGTGGATTTTAGGACTAAGTGCTTTAGTCGGGAACGTCTTTGTGATCGGATGGCGGTTGATACCTCGAGCTGAACACAAGAAAAAAGCCAGGTTGAATCTATTCTTGTATCGAATCTTGCAATTGCTGATTGTCTGATGGGAGTATATATGCTGATTATTGCATCAGCTGATATATATTATCGGGAAGTCTATGTGTTCTACGCAGAAAGATGGCAGAGTAGTTTCTGGTGCAAATTAGCCGGTTTGTTATCGCTCTTATCAAGCGAAGCATCAGTGTTTTTTCTGACTGTTTTAAGTGCTGATCGGTTTCTTTGTGTAATGTTTCCTTTTAGCCAGTTCCGACTGAGAAATAAATCTGTGAAGATAACAGTTTTAGGGGTATGGATTCTGGCATTTGCTTTAAGTATCTTACCTATTGCTGCTCGTGAAGCATTTGGAGATGCATTTTACGGCCGTTCTAGTGTTTGTTTAGGGCTACCCTTAACAACCGAAAAACCTAAAGGATGGCAATATTCAGTGGCATTATTTCTTGGGGTCAACTTGGTTGCATTTTGTGTAATGGCTGTTTGCTATACATCCATCTATGTCAGTGTAAGAGCGTCATCACGTAGAGTAAAGAATACCGGTACGAATGATCAAGTCAAATTAGCGACCCGCATGGCGTTCTTGGTAGCCACGGATTTTTGTTGTTGGATGCCGGTGATTATCATGGGATTTGTATCTCAGGCAGGTGTGTTTATATCAGGGGACGTGTACGCGTGGACAGCCGTGTTAGTGTTGCCACTAAACTCCTCCCTGAATCCGTATCTCTATACCATCCTTACGAAAGAGATGTCGAAGAAGAAGCGCAATGATAAGAGTAAACCCAGTAAGAGTGGAGGAACAGTGTCGACTTCAGCAGCATCGAGTGAAACGTCGAAGAGTTTGCCAAACCCAATGGACGGTAAGCAATTATTGGTGTTTATCTACCAGTAGGCCTACTTCAATCCGAATTCAGAGAATAGTGGTATAACATTGTATAATTATTTGCTTTTCTGGTATATACATTTATAATTAGTTCAAAAGCATACGCAGCAATATACAGCTTTGTGGTATTATGTTTCAGAACTTGTGATAAGTTACAACTATTTTATATGAATTAATTTGATGGGCACTGTCACCAAGACTTGTGATAAAAACATCACATAACATTACAATATTCTTACTAGTTCAACGTGTACACTTGACAAAGACAGAAATTAAATTATGAAGACTATATGAACTGTAAGTATGAGAACTTGCCCAACTTTAACTTTAATGCCACTATGCTCTATAAATCATGACTTTTATACCATGTATACAGATTTGGGGACCGTTTTAAAAATGGTTGTTACCACACAGCAAACAAGTCGATTGGTACCTTACATGTCTCGTGCCAGATGCCAGGCGTATTTGCTGAAAACATACCTGTCACGTGACACTAAATTCAGCAGTACCGACATCGATGCAATCACGGGGGATGTCAAGAAGGCACTCGGTTATTTACATAGCAACAAGGTTGCTCACGGGAATGTTGATGGAGAGCACATTCTCATCGAAAAGGTAAGTTTGGACTTGATACTTCGCAGGTTGCGGGTTCGAACTCGGCATTGCGTCATTGGGTAGGCACATGGTATAGGCGTATCCTTTACCTCTTATGCGTCACTAAATTTTATATAAATGGGTCGCTAATTATGGACTTTCTAATGCATCTCCTTGGCGTAGACCCGGGGTGTAGACGTACAATTAGCCGTTCCGACCATTAGGTCAGGTAAGGCGGTCGCCTAGGCGGCAAACGCAGAGGGGTGCAAAAAAGGGCGCAAAAAGAAAAAAAACGGGAAGGAGAAAGAAAAGGGAAGAAAATGAGGGCGGATAAAGAATGAAAACGGTCGTGGGCAGTATACAAATAGTCAACTGATGAGCTTTCAAGGGGGTAACCTTCCCCTTAACACTTTTTTGGTATGCTTTGGTGGGGCGGCAGAGAGGATTTGCCTAGGGCGGCAAAATCCCTAGGAACGGCCCTGCGTGCAGGTAAAATGTAACCAATATCATGTACGTGTTTATTGATATATATTTCTTATCTGGACTGTCATGTTTTGCTCCCCTGGTTTTCCTGCAGGTGGCACAGTCAAATGGACGTCGCGCGTTTTTGATGATGCCTGGTAGGGAAGTTGTTACGTCACATGTTCAATCAGATACTAGTATAAAACTTGACGTTCATGGCATTGTCTCTACCACTACACCATCCCCCAAAGAAGATGACAGTGATGTGAACGACATCATCAACCAAGACAACGAGCAGTTGGAACACCTCATTTCGATGTTGGAAACTAATTTGGCTTGAGTAAAATAGTAGTACATTTCAAATTTAAATACCGTTTTTGTATGCGTTAAAATGATGTCTTTCAGAGGAGCAATTGACGTGCGTCCTTTTTCCTATTATTGTAAGGTACACTACGATTTTACGAAATGATTTGTGAAATAAAATGTAAGCAGTAAAGGATACCAAGTTCATTATATTGAAATCATTCGTGGTTTGTGGGTTTAGGAGATATATAGCAGGATCTGGAAAAAACAATGTCCTGTACAAATACTCGGGAACAGTGGCGTGGCTGGGATTTTTCCAGGGGGGGGGGGGAGGGGCAAGCCTGTATGGGGCGGGGGCCCAAATCCACCAAACAACAATTTTGCCACCCCTTCCTCAACAACCCGAAAAGGTTGACCCAATTTTTTTCCGGTGGTTTGAAAAAGTGAAGAGCAAAAAAAAGAAGAAGAAAAAAAAAAAAAAGGATTATCTAGCGCCCTAAAAGCAACAGATTTTGATATTATATAGTACCATTTTGTCCACCTCCTCTCACTTTTTTCCTCTCTCTCTCCTTTTTCCTCTTTATTCCTTGAGCTAGTGGGAGGGGCCCAAATAGCGCTAGGGGGCAGGGGCCCAAACAGGCAATTTTTGCCAGGGGGGCAATTGCCTCCCCTGCCCCCCCCCGGCAGCTACGCTACTGCTCGGGATCGGGAACACAAGTGCAGATACAGGCAAACAAATAAACAAAAACGCACACTCAAACGTATATGGTCAATTCCAGCGAAAGCGGGACAAAATTCTCTCTATGTTAACTTTCCACGTTAAAATGTCATTAATAAAGGAAATCACGTTATTGATGGAGCATATCATGTCACGTTCAATGTGCTCTCTTTGTGCATATAGGCCTTTACTAGCAAGTCATACCAGGGGACAAGTTATGATAGCTTAAATGAATTGGCGTTACCCACGAATTCAAAGATAAAGCACCATATATGTCATTGAATGTCCTTCAATCAAAATGAAATTATTACCGTTAGAAAGACGTTTGCATGATCTCTCATCATATGTAAAACGATTGAATTCCACCAAAGTTTGTGGACTCTAGAGGCCATTAAGTCAATTTGGCTAATAATTTTGTTACCCGCGTATCAAAAATAAAATGATCGTCCTGAAAATGTTAAGTGAATATGCCATAAATGACTATATCATGAAACGAAGTTTCGTTCTATAATTCTGAGGTCCAAGTGGCCAGGGGGGGCAATTGCCTCCCCTGCCCCCCCCCCCCCGGCAGCTACGCTACTGCTCGGGATCGGGAACACAAGTGCAGATACAGGCAAACAAATAAACAAAAACGCACACTCAAACGTATATGGTCAATTCCAGCGAAAGCGGGACAAAATTCTCTCTATGTTAACTTTCCACGTTAAAATGTCATTAATAAAGGAAATCACGTTATTGATGGAGCATATCATGTCACGTTCAATGTGCTCTCTTTGTGCATATAGGCCTTTACTAGCAAGTCATACCAGGGGACAAGTTATGATAGCTTAAATGAATTGGCGTTACCCACGAATTCAAAGATAAAGCACCATATATGTCATTGAATGTCCTTCAATCAAAATGAAATTATTACCGTTAGAAAGACGTTTGCATGATCTCTCATCATATGTAAAACGATTGAATTCCACCAAAGTTTGTGGACTCTAGAGGCCATTAAGTCAATTTGGCTAATAATTTTGTTACCCGCGTATCAAAAATAAAATGATCGTCCTGAAAATGTTAAGTGAATATGCCATAAATGACTATATCATGAAACGAAGTTTCGTTCTATAATTCTGAGGTCCAAGTGATTATTTTATGCAAATACGTTTTACCCATAAAATTCCATAAAATCAAATTTGACGTTACCCACGTATCAACTGTTACCCACGAGTCCAGCAAATATAATTGCCATAACTTAAATTAACATTTAATGACTTTGGACACTGAATTTAGTTTGACAAGCGCTTAAAATTGTAAATCGTAAAAATACGTTCACCGCTTTAAAAAAGAATCTACGACGGTTTAAACTTGTGTTACCCACGAATCCCGAATAGATGCTAACCTTGAAAAATAAGGAGATTGTTTATTTTAAGTTTAAATCAGCACATATTCAAGCCATGGGTATGCTATAATTTTGACAGTACTTACAGTTTATACACCTAAGAAACGCAAACCCCAAACGGTACTATAGTACTTATAGCTTTACCCACGAATTCGGCGTTACCCACGAATCCAAGGATTTACTCGTAAATTATATATTTCTTATGCATCTTAACATTTTGAAAACATGCGAAATAGGTTCCAAAACAGTCCTGTTTAATAGCGTCCTCTTCAAGGTATACTGAAGCTGCATCATGAAGTTTTGATTGATTATCCTAAATTACCATTTTTGGGTAAATGCAATTGGTTAGAGAAACGGGAATCATTGAAACACAATGGAGGAATAACCGCATGGTGGTTTCCAACCTTCTGTAATATTTTCTATTTTGCCGCTTACCAATACATACCTTCAAATATGTGTTACCCACGAACATTTTGGTTACCCACGAATCCCTACTTAAATTATAGTTAACAATGTATTGATAGTGTTTTAGTTCATAGGAACTGTCAAACACGAGTTAATAGAATATTGCTGCATGAAAATATGGAATGATTTTACTAAAATAATAATATAAAACTGTTTGCTCTGTCTATTTGAATTTGGCAACTTGATTATTCTCAAAATTTTTATACCCAAAATGCCATAATGATCCATTCTAAATATTCCATGTAGTCTGTATTTTGATTAAAATTCATTTTAGTGCCATTGCAGCCAGAATTATTGACATACGGAAAAGTATTTTTTATTTTTATTTAAAAAAATTAATAGGAATTGCTATTTTCCAGACGCTGTTACCCACGAATCCATCCGAGATCCTCATCCTGCGACGAGATACAAAATCTAACTTTATATTTATATGAAGCATTTATTCTAATCTTTCGAAATAATACAGTAATGTTAAATGACAGCCACTTTGGAAAGAGTTCGAAGAATTGACACAATCTTAACTGTACACCTGGTTCTTTCTTAAAATTTGTAATAACCAAAATATTTCTGTATAGATATATGTAATAAAATTCTATTTTACGTTCAAAGTCTTCACCGATTTCTAGTGTGTATGAGTCACACATAAAATATTGAAAGATATTTAAGAAAGTGAAATTTTATGGCGTACAACAGGTGAAAAATGCTTGAATTCGTGGGTAACATGCATATGCGCATTTAACACTTTATTTGGTCTAGCAAGAAAAGTTATTTTTCAATCCGATGGCACTTCCACCTGATGATTCACTAGACATGATCAGTTCCGACTGAGAAATAAATCTGTGAAGATAACAGTTTTAGGGGTATGGATTCTGGCATTTGCTTTAAGTATCTTACCTATTGCTGCTCGTGAGGCATTTGGAGATGCATTTTACGGTCGTTCTAGTGTTTGTTTAGGGCTGCCTTTAACAACCGAAAAACCTAAAGGATGGCAATATTCAGTGGCATTATTTCTTGGGGTCAACTTGGTTGCATTTTGTGTAATGGCTGTTTGCTATACATCTATCTATGTCAGTGTAAGAGCGTCGTCACGTAGAGTAAAGAATACCGGTACGAATGATCAAGTCAAATTAGCGACCCGCATGGCGTTCTTAGTAGCCACAGATTTCTGTTGTTGGATGCCGGTAATTATCATGGGATTTGTATCTCAGGCAGGTGTGTTTATATCAGGGGACGTGTACGCGTGGACAGCCGTGTTAGTGTTGCCACTAAACTCCTCACTGAATCCGTATCTCTATACCATCCTTACTAAAGAGATGTCGAAGAAGAAGCGTAATGATAAGAGTAAACCCAGTAAGAGTGGAGGAACAGTGTCGACTTCAGCAGCATCGAGTGAAACGTCGAAGAGTTTGCCAAACCCAATGGACGGTAAGCAATTATTGGTGTTTATCCACTGGATATTAAAGTAATTCAATCCGAATTCAGAGAATTCAAAATAAAAATTGGTATTAATAATTATTTGCTTTTCTGGTAGAAAAGACATAATATACTTTCATGATTACTTAAAAGGCATTCGTACCGGCATACGCAGCGCATAGACAGTTTTGAGGTGGTGCATGTTTCAGAACTTGTGATATTTTATATTAATAAAATAATTTGATGGGCACTGTCATAAAGACTTTTTTGTGATAAAACATATGTAGATACTTCTAAATTGAAGCAAACTGGACAGTAGACAGAAATAAAGTTTACCAGTTTATGAATTACCAGTCAGATACATCAGCATATAGTAACACACACATCATGTCAAAGTGTGCGAGTTTTTTTTTAAAGGGGTAGAACTTGTCCAACTTTAAGAAATGGGCATTTCGTGATCCACAGCCTAATCTCCCAACTTTTCTCAAAAAAAGTTGAGATTTTTATACCACTGGAAAAATATCGCCAAAATATCGCCAAGTTCTGGTACACCAGAACGAAATTACAACAGTGGCCTATGGAGCAGCCTGTAAATACAAATCATGCATAACTCACAAACTCAAAATCGGAATCAACTGAAATTTTGGGAATAAGCTTTTTTCGTGGATATCTACTGAAAAATGGAAGAGGATGCTAGGATCACGAAATACTATACCGCTATGCTCTATAAATGATGACTTTTATACCATGTATACAGATTTTGGGACCGTTTTAAAAATGGTTGTTACCACACAGCAAACAAGTCGATTGGTACCTTACATGTCTCGTGCCAGATGCCAGGCATATTTGCTGAAAACATACTTGTCACGTGATACTGCCAAATTCAGCAGTCCCGACATCGATGCAATCACGAGGGATGTCAAGAAGGCACTTGGTTATTTACATAGCAACAAGGTTGCTCATGGGAATGTTGATGGAGAACACATTCTCATCGAAAAGGTAAGTTTGGAATTGATACTTCAAAAGGTTACGGGTTCGAACTCAACATTGCATTCTTGGACTCAACAAACATGATAAAGAAATACCTGACCAGAACTTCCCCGTGACGATGGGAGAAGCCCTGTTAGCGCCAATCCGGTGTGAAATGTGTGTGGAGAGGGGGGAGGGGGATAAGTTCAACATCACGCGGAATGTTTAGTTTCTTAACATCCACTTAAAACAAATGTCAGTTTTCAGTAAATAGATGCATTTGTAGGATTGTAGATGAATAATTCAAACATTTTTGCCTACCTGACAAGCACTCACTACTTTAGCTTTCGCCATCGGGGCTGATACATTTTAAAATTTTAAAATTTATACTTGTGTGATTTCATGTGAATTAATATGGAAAATAAAATTATCTTGTATCTTGTATCTTGATCACAAGTGATTTGGTGAGGTCCACTGCTTTTCCCGCGAAACGGCTTGTTGACATTTCCCGAAAGTGATGTTTTTGTATTGAGCAGTGAAATGGCAAATCCCCAGTGGATCGTATACGTGATCGAGAGATACGATCACGAAAAAACACACACGGACCAGTATCAATCAGAGAAGCAATCTACATTCGTAAAACGGGAGCCAAAGCAATCAACCGTGACGAAGGTCTCGTATCTCTCGATCACGCACATACGATCCACTGCTTAAAATAAAAACATCACTTCCGGGAAATGTCAACAAGCCGTTTCGCGGGAAAAGCAGTGGATCAAGTCACTTGTGATCAAGCCCTCAGCCCCGATGGCGAAAGCTAAATGGCAAATGTCAGGCAAAAATGTTTGAATTAAAATGTCAGTTTTGTTAAATGTTTATTGTTGATTTTCTTACTATGAATGTTTTGCTGAAGGTGGCACAGTCAAATGGACGTCGTGCGTTTTTGATGATGCCTGGTAGGGAAGTCGTTACGTCACAACATGGTGTTCAATCAGATATCAAATTTGACATTATCTCTACCACTACATCATCCCCCAAAGAAGATGACAGTGATGTGGACGACATCATCAACCAAGACAATGAGCAGTTGGCACACCTCATTTCGATGTTGGAAACTAATTTGGCTTGATTCAGTAAAATATTAAAACATTTCAAACATGTCAAATGTGATACCGAGAGACTTTTAGACTTAGAGGATCAATTATGCACTTCAGCATGCGTCTTTTTTCCTATTATTGTAAGCTACACTATGATTTTATGAAATGATTTGTGAAATTAAATAAAAGCGGTAAATGATATCAAGTTCATTATATTGAAATCATTAGTGTTTTGTGGGTTTAGGAGCTTGCAGGATCTGGAAAAACAATGTCCTGTAACACATATTCTGGAACACAAGTTCGCAGATACAAACAAAACAAATAAACAACAAGAAGAGTCTTTCAAAAAGACACAGTTTACGAATCAGGTGTATAGTATTAGTTCTAACTTTCCATTTTCATATCTAACCTACTCTGCACTGATCTTACAATAAATTAGTGATTTGAGGCATAATGATACCTACATCCTGACTCTGGCTTATATAACTCTCCAGCAAGAAACTCATTGAAATACAAACTATCAAATCAATATCACTATCATAGGCCTGCTGAAATTCAATTATACCATGCAGATAATAATCTTGGCCCAATAATTATTAGGGTTCCAATTAAGATAAGCAAACATTACTGGGTAGATAACAGGAACTAAATTTCGTCAGTTGGAAGTAATTGAGTAAATCGCCTGTATCAAAATATCAAGTGTATTTTTCATATATGCTCAGCCTTATCACAAAATAAACAATAGCATTGACCTTACCCACAAATCACTAAAGCCTATTATACTCATGTGATGGCTCAATCCAATAGTAAACATGCTTAGAAAAAAAGGCAAAAAAATAATCCTGGCTGCCATTGTCTCAATACAAGATAGGATGTGCTAAAAAGTCCTTGTCACATGGGGCAGGATTAGATAAAGGGATACAAACCTGGGTATGAGACATTAGGAATTATTTCCTAGCCTCTTAAGGGATCTAGAATGAGCATTTATTGCGTTTCGACAGTATTTTTTGAGGGACATGAGAGCACCTCAGACCTATCGAATTGCATTCTGAATACGAAGCATGTCTTTCTGATATCAAATAATTTTCATTTTTTGAAAATCACAATATAATACAAATTTTATGACAAATTATAAAAATTTAATATTTTTCAATTTTTTGATATATAACAGTCCTCAAAGTAAATTATATAAATCTAATGATATATTCTTAAAGTGTATGTAGCTGGGAGGAAAAGCCGACGGTCAATTGAAAATTTTGACCTTTCATATTGAAGATATGGATTTTTTCCCCAAAAGACCTATTTTTTTGGTGTTTTGGGAAAAAATCCATATCTCCAATACTGAAAGGTCAAAATTTTCAATTGATCGTCGGCTTTTCATCCCACCTACATACACTTTAAGTATAAATCATCAGATTTGTAAAGTTTACTTCGAGTACTGTTAAATATCAAAAATATCAATTTTTAATTATTTGCCATAAAATGTGTATTAAATTGAAAATTTAAAAAAATCAAAATTATTTGATATGAGAAGGACATTCTTCGTATTCAGAATGCAATTCGATATGTCTGATGTGCTCTAATGTCCCAAAATAAATACTGTCCAAACGTTCATACCCCAGCCCTTAACCACAGGGTTGATGGGCTACAATAGCTATTCAAGACACAGTGTATGTAAGGGATAAACTGTGTATATGAGATATGGGTTCAAGTGGGGGGATGTTCACTCCGTGAAAAAAACGCACACCCAAACGTATATGCACATTAAACATCACAACTTAATTTTATTCCAAACTTGGTTTGGCAGGGAAACACACAGTTGTCAAATATTATGAGGATACTGTTAACCCTCTGAGCACTACCTGCCGATCTAACATTGCCTCGGATTGGTCAATTACATGATATCTTCACTTTAATCACCAATCAGAATGGTGATTTGCAAATAGAGCTTTGCAAATAATTTTTTTGTGCGGTGAAATTATTCTAACAATGTTGATGATTGGTCAAATCAAAAAAAAAATTTGGCCAATCGGCAGGTAGTTCTCAAGGGGTTAATATAGAATGTATTTTCAAGTGTGTTTTCAAAACACTTAGAAATAAGGTGAAGTTGAACACTAAATTCTCTCACAAGCATGAATATTCTTTAAAAAAATACTTAATCATAACAGATTCTGTGAATTTACATATTTGTTCCAATTATTATTACAAATGCAAAGATTTTATTTTTATATCTTGACTTACAGTGATTTGTAAAGTAGTACTTTGAGTTATTTACACTAAATATACATTACTGTATTTCATCAAGAAAAAAATAATTACTTTTAAAAAATTTCATTTGATTTTTCACATATTCATTATACTTTCGTTATAGTTAACTTACCATGACAAGAAGCCGGAAATATCATCCAAATTCCAGATCCAGATCATTCTCAGTGTTATCATGGTTACTAAACATTTTCCCCTCCTGAAAGCAGCACACAATCTTGAAAATTTTTAGTTTGTGCCTGCATGTTCTTGCTCTATCTGGCTTACTTATTTTCACAAACCTTACAAGATGTCCAAATAAAATCAGATTCCTAAATTGTGTTGATTCTTCAAATTTTGTGCTCATGTTGTGTATCTGGATGTGCTGCTTACAGGCCCGGGAGCACTTAACACAAATGACACTGCGGCGGGGAAAGATCCCCTTTTACTGGTACGCCATCAGCTCCAAAAGACCCACCATCTCCGAATTACGGGGGAGCATACCCACCAATAAATTGGCTGCATCACAGGCTGCATACTGTACATGTTTCTAGGACTCTGTTTACACAGAGCCTGAAGTCGACATTAGTCGACTTTGAACTCGACTTCATTTGTGTGTAAACAGGGTCGCTGTGTTTTGAACTTGACTTCAGAGGTCGACTTCAAATGATGACCTGGAGCAACATTTGTCAAATTCAAAGTTGACTTCAAACTCGACTTATGCAGTGTAAACGAACACATAATATGAAGTCAACTTCATAAATGGTAATTTGAAGCATGAGCAAATGATGGCATAAAAGTTAAAGACACAATTTGTTTTGAACTCAACTGCCGTGTAAACACCCTGTCGAGAAATAATTTATGCTAATCCTTAGTCGGAATCTGAATTCGATGTCGCAATTGAAGTCGACTTCTCTCTGTGTAAATGGGGTCTAGTTCTTAAGTTACATTTATATAGCAACTGAAGTCAAAATAATGCATCAAATATAACTCACGTTAATAATATAGTTGATCAATTTATGTTCACATTCTCAAGTAAAACAGAAATAATATTTACACAATTAACAGCTATAAAATGTAACATTTGTATGTCTTTTTAAGACTTCTAGATACATCATGACATAAACTTAAGACTAATTTTAGACACTATAATACAATTCTTTGTATTTACAAAAGACCTAAAATTACCAGCAATCCATCATGAGATAATAGGAAATCGGATATATGCTTTATAAACCCCACACAATGCTGCCGAGAGCCACAACAGGCCCGGGGTAAAATAAACGCACAGGCCCCCTTTTTATGGGCCCCCTGAGGTGTCTTTTCTTTGCTTTTATGGGCCCATTAATGTATGTTTTCTTTATTTTTACGGGCCCCTTAAGACCCCAGGCCCGGGGTAACGTGCCTCCTTAACCTCCTTGTCAGTGGCACTGACCCCACACAGTTATGGGGACCAAAAATGAAATAAACTAATATCTACACAGGCAACACTGGGATCCATAGACTTTGGTCTTTCAAAGAGAGAGTCCTATCCTAGACAAGGAAGGGATGTTTTGTGAAGGTTGCATTTATTTTACCTTTACAGAATCAAGGCTAGTATACAAATATTGACTGCTATGAGGGGCATGGTTAAAATTATAGGCCCGCGGTGATCTCAAAACCATGACTATGCCCTGAGGCGTAGCCGAGGGGCATAGTCATGGTTTTGATCATGGTTTTGATCCGCGGGCCTATAATTTTAACCATGCCCCGAATAAAAAGCAGTCAATATTTGTTTTATATACCAAATCTTAAGATTCTTGTCATCTGTTTGGTTAAAAGCATCCGATGGGAAGAGAAATTAATAGTTTCAATGCGAACGGCACACAGATTACAATCTGCGATTTCTGCGTAATTATAGCGCGTGAAACATTAACGTGTGCGTAATATCATTTTACGCTGGGAAAGACGCGCACGCAGAACTATGCCCGGGGAATAGTTACTTTTGCGGGCATAGTCAAAACTATGCCTGCGCTTTTAACCAATCAGATATGGCAGGAATCTTTAGATGAGGTATATAATATATAATATGCTATACATATATTTTTAAATATCAGAAAATTATAGAGGATATTATATGAATATTTTTAGATGACTATGGCTACATTACATGAATTATTCATAAGTGATGCGACCTGCTCCAAAGGAGGCATTTTTTTGAAAATTCAAGTTACTACATGTATAATAATTATTACCTTATAGAAATATAAGGCTATCATAAATACTGAAAACACTAAAGGTCTAGCATACTTGGTTCTAAAGTTTGAAGTGATGTGTATTTTATTGTTTTTTTACTCCCATATTTTTTGCCTTTATCTCTATTTGCCACCTTTGGCCCCCATGGACCAGATTGTGTCACATGTTAATCTCATTTGAATTCTTCTGATAATCGTACCAGGCAGCGACATTAAACTGTGCCATAGCTGTAGGCAAGCATGCAACAGTATTCACTATTTATTTCTGTTTTCATACAGATATCTTTGGTATAGTTCTAAGTTTGAAATAAGTGATGATATAGACGCCTGTGCCAATGATACCCATAGCCATAAAATTCTGCCATAGTCCCCATGTTGAGTAGTCAATACCCTGGCTCTCGAGGTAGTAATTCCCAGTTATACTGAAATAAGAAAAAGATGATGTGTAATATCAGATTATAGCAGTCTTAACTCTCTTCACGCGGGTGTCGACTGCAGACGACAAGTTTCAAAATTTTTTTGAAAATTCAAAAATTTCAGAAATGTAAATTTTCATGACCATATTTGGAATCAGCATGAAAAATGCAATAAAATTAGTAAACTGGTCCCAAAAAGTAACTTACCAGGTAAGAAATTCGTCTGTCAAGTTCAAACGACAAATCGTATTATACTGAATAGCATATGAGTGGAAGCGGTGTACATTTACGCGGAGGTTGACACCTCATTTGTCGCAAACAGATCAAAACTTTTGAAGTTATGCTCATTTGAACAAGCCTACTATCAAATTTGAAAGTTGCAGGTCCGCCCCAATGAATTCACACAATAAACAGACACATGAAAGGATGTTCAATAGGAAAGTTAGTCATGCAAAGAAGAAGAAGAAGAGGAGAGCACTGATTACACCTGTATACTGCCAACCATCTCAAGTGGTATGAGTGCAACTTTCATTCCAGTGGATAGGTTCGGTTAAATAAGCATAACTTCAAAAATACTCATCCGTTTGCAACAAATGAGGTGTCAAAATTCGCGTAAATTAACACTGCTTCCACTCATATCCCATTTAGTGTAACACAATTTGTCGTTTGAATTTGACAGACAAATTTCTTACCTGGTAAGTTTCTTTTTTGGAGCAGTTACAAACAAGCCTACATGTAGTATTGATTCAGTAGTTCTTAAGATAGCTCTTGATATTTTGAGAAAATATTTCAAAACTTTTTCCATTGAAGCGCATGGCTAGCACGCAGAGCACAAAATTTTATAAAAGGTCACAAGTACTCGTCTCTCTATTAGGTTCCCTCTCTTCCCTCTTTTCTTTCCCTCTGCGTAGTATGATTGGTCATGTTTACAAGTATATAGTCTGTATGTCTTCATTACATTCCCTGAGTACACTAATGTGATATTTAGTCTGCACCAAATAATTGTGCAGTAGACTCTATTCATGCTCATTACCATGTGTAGAAACAGCCTTGAGCACATGAAATAGGGAAAGTTTTAGCATTACAAAAAGCATAACAAGCCTTGAAATCTCAGTGTAAAATTTACGGAACGTAAACTGCCTCATTTTGCATAACAACTTAAATAAGAGCCAACATCCTTTATATCAATTTAGCTGATACTTAGTTTCTCAAGTTCCTTGAAGCAGTAATTTAGACATTGTTTTTTATTGTATCTCTAAAAGTAATGATGATAAGTACATAAAAGAATAAAACGAAATGACACAAGAAATCCAACTAACATAACAAATTCCTGCAAAACTGAACAGTTTTTGAGCAAATCACAAACTTAAATTTGACTTTACTGCCTCAAGGAAAGCATAAGGACTATAATAGTTGACATGATAAATCTGATACACATATAGCATATGTGCATGACCAGATTGTGATCAGATTGTAACACATTAAGTTTTCTATCTCACATTGAGGCCATCTAGAACACAACTTCTGGTGTGGTAACTACAAAACTACCGCCTAAGCAAAACATATTTCAGGTCTAAAATGTCAGAAGGATTATGAGAAAGACATGCACTTCTATGCAGAGTAGCAGAGCAGTAGTGTCATGTTACTCACACTGCTCACCTACTGCACAATTAAGTCAGTGGGGTGTTGGGTAGTACTTAAATCATCCTCTGACTTGATACCAAGTGGGGGGGGGGGATGAGGCTGTCAATCGGGTCATGCACCTTTAAACCCTTATTTTCAAGAACTTTTAACTGCACAACCCTACCAAAATGAAAATTAAGGTTTTCTCTTCCAAATGTTGTAAATGAATACTTACCATGATAAATTACTTGGTGGTGGGTAGCAGAAGACTTCATCTTTCAGTTCGTTGATACTCAAAATCTATGTGAAATAAGTGTAAAGAACACAGATTTGATGTTACAACAAGTTGCCATAGACCGAGTGACAACCTCTAATGAGCTGTGACATCATCACCCAATTTACATCTCGCCGTCCACAGCCAATACAATTGGAGCACCATTGGCCTGTTTGACAAATATGGGCATTATATTCAATATTTATGAATATTGCATGGTACATGAAGGGAAAATACCTGGATGGTGTCCAAATTTAGCTCGAATATACCTTATGGTCAATACTATTGAGTGAGTTTGATATTTTTATGAATGAACTGTAGTATGAATGGTAGCACGGTGCCATCAACAGCCTTCTGTACATGTCAGCGCTCCTGGATTCACTATGAAACAGTGAAATGCTTGGTTGAATCCACATAGTCTATAACCAAAACAAGTGTTGTTGGTTTTTTTTGCTCTCATGGCTACTTAACTCTCTTCACGCGGGTGTCGACTGCAGACGACAAGTTTTAAATTTTTTCAAAATTCAAAAATTTCAGAAATGTAACTTGTTAGGACCATAATTGGAATCTGCATGAAAAATGCATTAAAATGAGTACAAACAAGCCTAGTATTGGTTCAGTAGTTCTTAAGATAGCTCTTGATATTTTGAGAACATATTTCAAAACTTTTTCCGTTGAAGTGCATGGCTAGCATGCAGAGCATTGAGCAAACAGATCGCGTAGAACTAAAACTCACCTTGTAACTATAGCGTGCCATACTGAGGTATTCCAGCCAGGCCAACCAGGAGGGCAGGGATTGGATGTTAATGAGGAATCCAGCAAATAACTAGTGAACAAATAAAACAAACATACAAATCAATTCTCCATCTATGTGCTATTTTACCTTGCCCTAGCATGATAAAAAATCCTGAATAGTTCTAATCTAAATTATTTCCTTCACCCCAAACCCTAATCCTATAAAGACTGAACCCAACAGCAGGTAAAATACATGACTGAGTAGCAACAAATGTAATTCATAACTAGAGCGTTCTCGGGTTGCGCGGTTTTCGGCATACACGGTTGGTGTGTAAGGTTGTTGGATGATGGTATGGTAGCTAAAGCACAATGTCTAATTTTTTTGGTCCGATCGTGCTATAGTTCCGCTACCCGGCACACTGTTTTTTTTATTTAAATGAAAAATTATAACCCTTACGCAAATTATGTTAATTATTATACTTGATATAATTTATTACATCACCTGGATATGACAGAAAGAGTCAGCAGTGGCTTCACATATGAAGAGCTTTACATCCACTTGCCCAATTTTGAGAACACATCAAAAAATCATCAAAATGATCACTGATATAAGGTGTTTTTCAACAAAAGCAGTTTTTGGCAGGATGCTCATCCTACCCAAGCATCCCGCCAAAAATGACTTTTGTTGCAAACCCTAATATATCAGTGATTTTTTTGATGATTTTTTTATGTGTTCTCAAAAATGGGCAAGTGGATGTAAGGGGTTTTGAATTAAAAGCTCTTCATATACAAATTATCTATACACTCTATACACTGACTGACACGCCCCAACCCACAAATCATGCTGTCATAAGATCTCCTTTGGACAACTTAATAAAATGTATTTCTTTTGCTTTATAGAGGCTGTCAGCCTTTCGCCATTTTGTGGGTACAAATGATCTGTGTGTTCATGCGTCGGACACTACGCGCAGGGCGCAGCTTGCCACGCACCTGTTATCGCGCCTCAACGCGGTGATTTTGCTGCTCACGCATGGAGATCGAACGACCATCACAGCGTGTACCCACAAGATGGCGGCATATGACGTCACGCTGACGGCCTCTATAACCTTTTTTTTTGTGAAAGTTAAAACAATTACTTTTGATATTTGCATGAACAGAATGAAACAGAAGGATGGAATCCCGGGGATGGAATTTGGACATCAGAAATGACTAACATATTTTTATTCCATGAACATACCATCTAAGCTGTGGTGTAGCCAAGGAGGAAAATAAGTCTTGCCCCCTCTTCCTCCCTTGCGGGATGCTGGCCGCCCTGATATTAAGATTTGTATACCTTTTTTGTACTCTGTAGCCCATTTTTGACCATTTTGTCAAATTTTGCCCCTTGAAACTAAGTTACCGTACTCCCCTCGCTCCCCCTGCGAAAAAGTTCTGGCTACACCACTACATCTCCAAGATGGTACTATTTGTGACACGATCAAGGGAAATGAGTCGGATGTCGCTAATATTGATTTTGAGATATTGGCAAAGAAAGTGTTAAAATTCTTTTGTTTTATATTGTTTTAGCAATTGATAAATTGACATAACTTTACAAAGAAAAGTCATATTAACATGGGGTTTTCAGTGTCTGAAAGCTCTAACTGTCCTCTTAAGAAACATATGTAAAACTCATTTTCAACCAGGGTTAGACATGTGACTCATTCCCTTTATCATGTCACATTTATGTCCGATTGATAAATTATCTTACACATTGTAAAATCAAATCAAGTCCTATGAAGAGTTGTACATTGGAGAATTTCCTGCAGCTGGCTCCGATGACAAACATCATGGCAACGGATGAATATGTACACACTAGCAAGTCAAACAGGTAGATGAAAAAGCTGCTGATATCTGGTTTCAATCCTGGGATATTTAAAAAGAACACATTTTTTATGAATGCATCAAATAAACTGCTCAAAAAAGTATTGCTACACTTGAAAACAAAAACAGCATGATTTAAAAACCAAAAGATATTGAGCAAATCAATAAACTCACTATAGTCCATGTACCTTCCTCGAGTCAGTAAAGTAAAATCAAATTCTGAGATTTTCTCAAAAACTGTAAATTTTTGCAGAATTCTGTTTTGCTAGTTGGATTCCTTGCATCATTTCCTTTCTGAAAATGTACTACTTTTACATACTTCTCATTGTTACATTTAAAGATACAATAAAAAACGATATCTAAATTACTGACTCAAGGAAGGTCACAGTATACAGACTATAAATGCAGCATTTTATACTGCAAATTTTGACACCTCAATTGTAACTCTGAAATCTTTTCAAAAAAAAGTTACAAGCATTTCAATAAGCCTTTTTTGAAGTATGGCGTGCACAAAAGGAGAGGGCGTACTTTGGAGTGAGTAAACTTTTGTCAGCTGAGAAAGCATACAAAGGTTTACTCACTCCAAAGTACGCCCTCTCCTTTTGTGTCCGCTATACTTCTAAAAGGCTTATGGTAAAGGGTCAGATTTTGATGCAATGTGTAGACAGTCAATCCAAAGATTGAACAAATTTGGTTCGGGTGGCTATATATAAGTCGACATGAAAGGTCCCTGGGGAAAGGTCACTATTAACCCTAACACCCCAGTTGCTTTTTGGTGAGGGGGAAGGAAAGAAGGGAGGAAGAAAGAAAGAAAGAAGAAGAGAAAACTTTTTTCTTGGGTGCAGTTTTGACTCCCCCCCCCCCCTCTTGTGCCAGACACGTGGCATGTGCACGGGCCTACCTTGCCAGCCAAGCTTTCTGTGGCCATATTATTGTTTGCATGATAGTGTTTTTTTGATGTTTGGTATGGTTAGGGTTATTATTACACACATATAGGAGGAAAATTAAGGTGCATGTTCTTAATCCTTACGCCCCAGTTGCTTTTTGGCGAGAGGGAAGGAAAGAAGGGAGGAAGGAATTAAGAAAGAAGCATGTGGGATATCTGCCCGTGCATATGCTTTGTAAATTGAGATTAGGGTTAAGAATTTACTAACCTAGCATGTAGTAAGTGATTACTGCAAATAGAATGGTTGGAATGCCTCGCTGTGGCAACAAATCCGCTAATAACTTGGACAGATAATAAGATGAAACACGATAAAAACCACTTGTTGCTTCATGTCTGAAATCAAACAAAAATAGGTGAAAGTACAATTTAATCAATTATTAATTAATGTATTAACTATTCAAGCTGAGATACTTATATAGTGGGAAACTATACGGTCCAATTTCTCGAAGCTTGGCTAGTGGTCAGGTTTCCTAAGCCAGCAGGCTGAGGCTAGCCCTACCAATTGATTTATCTTTCTAGATGTGAAAATGCAAATGTGTTTTATATCTAAATCACTATGATGTCAACTGTGATTCTGACCTCGACTCCCTGAAATTAGTGTGCTCAGCTTGTTTTCTATTCGCTGTCATAGTGCATGTTAGGATATGACCTTTGCTAGGTCAACAGGCTCATGCTTTCTTTGTTACGAAACCACAAATCGAAATGATCACAGCACAAAGTCTATGGCATATCAAAATTCGGAACAGGTGTATGAGTCCAGGCTTGAACCATGCACTATGGCAGCAAATTGGACCCTGTAGTCTATTGTGACAAAGTGGGATAACTGGGGCAGACATCTAGGCCCTAATCACTGCACTTTATTTTCAGCTCTTTGCAGTAGACATCGAGCTCCTTCTATTCTCATCTTCTCAGAGGTCTTTTTTCTTGCTTTCATTATTCTGTAATGTTGAAATCCCAAATTAAAAACTTGGCTAGACTCACATGAACAAAATTCGCTCATCCATCAATGGTTCCACTGCACCATTATTCATTGTTTGGGTCAGCGTACAAATTAAGAAAAAAACACCCACTCTGAAATGAAAAATTGTAAAATAAAATTAACAATATCTTACATGGTTACTGCTAGTGTATTCAAGTACCTCCAATGTCTTCACTAGCTAATAACAACCTGACATCACATCAGGTCCCCATACAAACCAACATGAATTGAAAATTATGTAATGTTTTGTTAGAAACATTAATAAATGATCACATCAAAAAACAGTGTCATAACAAAGTCACAAGTGACTGTGACTTCCCAATATCCTAACAGCATCCAAATATTTCTTGTTAGATGCATTAGTTACACTACAAGATTCCTATTGGGGCTGCCTGAACAGGTACACCGTTGCCAAGGTACTTGGATGGTACTCTGCAGTACCAGTGCAGTACCACAGCTGGTGGGTCCTTTTAAGTAGCAGCTTGGTACTATGTAGGTACTTTATGTGCACCAGACAGGTACCTTGGCGAGGGTGTACCTGTGCAGGCGGACAAAAATAGAATCTTGTAGTGTAAGCTAATGGTTTTTTAGCCTTGTCACGTTTAAAAGATAAGTTTAATTTGAAGTGTAACTTTTTGGACTACTATTCACTTATTTATGCCATTCCAAATAAATGGAAAAGAAGTGTCAAGAGGGGAGGACAATGATAATATTAATTCATCTCAGGAGGAGATGCTAGCCAGAATTACGAAGACTGTTAAAGTGTGTAAAACCATTAGTGATATCTGTATTAGTATTCAAGCTCTTCAAACCACCAATCGCTGAGGAGAAATGGTCGTATATCTTTGATAATATTGATTTGAATTGGTGTGATATTTATCAAATTCCATTGTCCTCCTCCAGATCGACCCAACTTAGATATTTTCAATTTAAAATTCTTCATAGGTACCTTGGTACCAATAATAATATGTTTAAATTTGGTTATGTTGATTCCAATTTGTGTTATTTTTGTAAACATGAAGTTGAGACTATACAGCATCTCTTTTGGGAATGTAATGTTGTAAGAAATTTCTGGAATGATGTTCAAAATCAAATCATAAAAAAACAGGTTTACCTGGACATGAAGAGTGTTTTGTTAGGTATTCTTGACCCAGATTTGTCCAAATTCAACTTCCTTGTTCTTCATGGGAAAAAATTCATTTATGATGTGAAGTATAAACAAGGTTCTCTAAATATTTCTTATTTTATTAGGAGGCTTAAGAAGACTGCTAAGGTAGAAAAAAGCATGTCATGTACTGGCAAAAGGTTAAATGAATGACATAAACGTTAAAACTCCTTTTGTAAAATAATTATAATTGTATACCGTATCATGTTTATTGAGTACAAATGCATTGTTGTTTATACATATCACATATCATAATGTTTTCTATGATTATATTATTCATGCTACGTTGTATGTAACCTGCTGATAAAATAAAAGCACGGTGTACCTGGTGTATACTGTGGAAAGATAAAAAAATAATGGTTTTACATTAACAGCAGGCAAAGCGGCTAGCAATGACATCAATAGAGCTGCCAGCTCTACATTAGATCCCCAGTGCAGTTATTAACTTTTAAACAATGACCTTCAGCTCTAGGTTTACTGAAAACTCACCTATCCTGTATTCCAGAAGTAGCATCATCTTCCAACTGGAAAAATATTCCACCAATGAGAAGAGCAAAGAAACAAATCAGCAGCAACTGCAATTAGAAAGAGTTGTATTGTGTAGTCAAGGAACATGTTGACCCCATGAGAACTACCTGCCGATTGGCCAAAATGAATATTGTGTCCAATTTTGAACCAATCAAGGAGAGTATTACTAAAATCATCTGCAAATACAAGTTTGACCATGAATAGTTTAAAGCCTAGTCATTATTGGCAATTGAATTGAGCATTTCAATTTATCAACCAATCAGAAATGCTGTTAGATGACCAGTAGTGTCCAGGGGGTTAACTATTATGTGAATGTTGGAATATTACAAAATGTTGTTATTGTTATTATTATCAAAGTAAGGGCATGGGATTTAAATAACTGTAGGTTTGTAGCAGAGGCTAGGATTCCCTAACATTAGCTAACATGGTTTTTGTACATGGAGTAACTTTTCAGCACTATGCCTGCGTGTGACATCCAATAGTTATTGCTGTCGATTGGCTGCCCTTAAACTAAAGCCATGATTTTTCTGTGTTACAAAATTTAAATTCCGTGTTACAAATTGGACGATTCCGTGATTTTCCGTTTTACATTATAAAGCACTGAAAAGTGCATACATTCCCATAGAAGCATGTTTTTAAAAGTGTAATTTGTCTTATATTAATTATATGTACCTTTTTACTGTAGTCTCCCCTCAACATCCCCATTAAAATTAAGCATCATCAATTGTCTTGTGTGTACTTCCGATAGCTGTATCGGACAGAATCTTGCATCGTGAGGCCTAGAATAAATGCTAGAATGGATTGTTTAATGGTTGATTACTAAATTATCACTTTTCTTTGTTTGTTTTTTTGCAAATCAACACAAAAGTTAGACATTTTACACAGATTTTCACTACTTTGTGGCATTTTCAAATTTCCTTGAGCAAACCCTGAATTCCGTGAATTTTTCTGTTTTTTCCGTATCACAGAGAAATCATGGCTTTACCTTAAACGCTCTCTCAATCATAAGTATATGAAGACTGCCCACAGCATGGAGGTCATCTTTTTAGACTTACTGTATACAAGCAGAAATGGATGCCACCAGTACTGACATCAATGAATTGTTTAATACAAATTAATGAAATTCGTATTGTATACTAAAGCTAGATAGCACTCTGCTTATAGAAAAGCTATCCTAACATATGTTAAAGGCCCATTCAGTGATTTGCTCATCCGGACGATCGTAAAAATCATCAAAATTCAGATTTTGGTACCTTTGTAATTGGCATAGATGTGCTAACAATGCCTGCTAGTGGTTCGGTCGAAAGCCGTGTATTTTAGACAAAATAAAGCATTTGCATGATTCTGGACTTTTGATACTGACAGTACAAAAAGTCCGAGTCGAGATCGAAAGAAGCTCACTCTCCACGCCAACAACACGCGTTATGTATTGTTTCTACTACTTATTACATCAGTAGCTACTATTTTAAACAAAATACACAATTTTAACTGTTTTTCATATTTGAATTGACCGTTAGTTTGCCTCGGTGACCTTTAATTGCTTATTTTGTTTTCTACTACAAAAATTAAGCATCTGTTTTAAATCAATTTAGACTCTACTTCCCCGTGTTAGAAACACTGGACTAGGAAGTTTTTCCAGTCGATTAATGGCGCACTGTACTGAAAATCTCGATTTTCTCGAGTCGATCTGAGTTGAAGTAGAAAACCTTTCTAAAACTTCTGTTTTTGACTAATTTGTCGATGTATTCAGGGGAAAAGTGGTTTAATGAAATTCTGTAGACTTATTCTTTATTTCTAAGCAACTCTGACAAATTTCCATTTTTTTCCATGTTCCTGTGAAATCACTGAAAGGGCCTTTAACTTACCTGCCCATAAGATGCTTTAGGATTCCATTTCATGTTCAGAAATGCTCTCTTGCTACAGTAATATAACTGAAATAAATTATATAATTAAATCCATTTTGCTACACTGCCTCCTCCTTACCAAAACAATGTCCTAATATGCTGACTTACCTGTCCATAGGATGCCTTAGGATTCCGTTTGTAGTTCAGGAATGCTCTTTTGCTACAGTAATATAACTGAAATAAAGGCATTGATATAATTATTTGACTAACCAGGATTGAGAATAATAAATGATACATTAATAATGAAGGTTAAGAATTGTGTAGATTATGTAGGTTTAGATAATATGGAGCAACACATTAGACAAAATAGTTATCATGGTTACTGAAACTGTAGGGTTCACACACTTTGGTGAAAAAAATGACATAGAACTCACTAGCCTGTTTTAAGAATGATTGGAACTCGCAAGAATGATATAGAACGAATGATATACTAACCTGTGTTAAGAATGATATAGAACACACTAACCTGTTTTAAGAATGATATAGAACTCACTAACCTGTGTTAAGAATGATATAGAAGTCACTAACCTGTGTTAAGTATGATACAGAACTCGCTAACCTGTGTTAAGAATGATATAGAACTCACTAACCTGTGTTAAGAATGATATAGAACTCACTAACCTGCATTAAGAATGATATAGAACTCACTAACCTGTGTTAAGAATGATATAGAACTCACTAACCTGTGTTAAGAATGCTATAGAACTCACTAACCTGTGTTAAGAATGCTATAGAACTCACTAACCTGTGTTAAGAATGATATAGAACTCACTAACCTGTGTTAAGAATGATATAGAACTCTCTAACCTGTGTTAAGAATGATATAGAACTCACTAACCTGTGTAAAGAATGATATAGAACTCACTAACTTGTGTTAAGAATGCTATAGAACTCACTAACCTGTGTTAAGAATGATATAGAACTCACTAACTTGTGTTAAGAATGGTGTAGAACTCACTAACCTGTGTAAAGAACGAAGTAGGATATCCCACATTGCTAACACCAGTATCATCTTTTTGAAAGTGCTCATAGATGTCTTTTGTCTCGTTTTGTAAGTCTTCATAATATTTGGTCTTACGGTAATGATGTACTAAAGAGGTATGGCCAACTTGTTGTGCATTCTCTGATGCTGTTCATGGACAGGGAACAAAATAAAAACTAACACTTGTATTTAAAGTAGTACTGGCATGCTTGTTGTTAAGTAAGTAATGATAATGATAAAAATTTCCTTCCCAAGTTAATGTTGCAGTGGATGGAAAAGTGGTAATGTCATCAAATATGTCAGATCTGACAGAGCAGCAAAGTAGTTCTTAAGATATGTGTCAAAATAAGTTACGTTAAGTTCTTGTGATTCTTTATAATCAAGTTCTACTGGAACATCAGCAAACATTTTGAGTTTCCTGACAGCACGTTCATGACATTGAGTGGTTTAAAAATGAAACCAAATGGAACAATTTTGGGTGCTTTATCAGAACTGACTGCCCAACCTTGAAAATTCCACTGAGGTACAACATAACCCTTTTTACAAACTCAGTCGGAAGTTTTTGAGAAAAACCACAATCTTGAAAAACTGTTTGAATCTATCGATGTTGCAGATGTACTTTTGGGAATGGGTCGCATAATGCACCAGTAAATTAAAGTACCACATACCTTCATCAGCAGAAGATGCAAAGCGGTCAGATGATGTACGTGTAATAGATGCTTGGTTTTCAATGACAACATCCAGCAAGAAATCAGCAAAGTTATTATGCTCTTGACAAACATAGCCTGAAATAAGAGAAGTTTAATTTTATGCAAAACTTAAGCATTCCATCTGCATGAAAGGACTAAACTACAGCATTTGGCAAAGATCTTCCACACTGCCCAATTTCTGCAGTTTATATGGTGTAAACATGAAGTCAGGTTCTGATTGGCTACTTGAAGCACGTCATCATCACATGAGCACCTCATTCACCGATCAATTGGCATATCATCGCGTGACACAGGACTCATTTCAAGTGATTGGTTGGCCAGTGCAATAGGTCATTGCAAAATAGTGTAACAATCAGGATGTGAAAATGAATAAATGCATGGTCGTTTAAAGTGTCACGAAAAGTGGTTCAAAATGACAAAACACAGTAATATCAAATTTGGTCAGCATAGTTTTAAAAGATGAACTTTTCAAGTATAACGGGCACTGTTCTCCCAGTAGCATAGTCAATTGGTCATAATGAATATCAGGACATTTCTCTGTGGGCCCTAGCAGTCAAGGGCTGGTTTATTGGTAGGATGATTCCAATATTATCTGATGTCTTTCTACTTACCAAGTGAAGAAAGGTATTTTGGAGTCTCTGCAGCAGGCCCATGGTACGCAGTCTGTCCTTTGGTTAAAACATAGAGTGTGTCAAAAAGATTGAAGATTCCAAAACGAGGCTGATGAATAGAGAATATAACAGTGTGCCCCCGATGTGATAATCTGAAATTATTATGGAGAAAATGATTAAATTGCATGCAGTCCAATATGTGTATAATGTAATGGCCAATTTTTGAGTAAACTTGTATTACAGCAACTCATGAATAAAATGATTAGTGCCAGGATTGCATGATTAAGTCCACTACAGTCATACACTTTTAGAAAAAAGGTTTGACTCAGAACCATTTTTGTTCTATATACAGAACCCTCTCCCAAAATGGTTCCTGACAAACATGACAAATGGTTCTAATAGCTTTTTTGGTTCTGCAAAGAACCATTTTTATGGGTTTGAGAACCTTTTTTTTTTGTTGGTTTGTTAAGTTTTGAAGAGAACCCTTTAATGGTCCCTTGACAAAAAACAATTTTAAAGGTTCTGTATAAAACCGAAAAAGTTACTAAACCCATAAAAATTGTTCTTTGTAGAACCAATAATAGCGATCCTTGCTATCTCTTCTGCATGCTCTACTGCAACATATTAAAGGGTGTTAATTTGTAGACTCCTGGCGTATCACACCCTGCCATGAAAAAATACCCTTTTCCCTTGTTTTTGAAATACAAATGCCCCCAGCAAATAGATCTGTAATCAATACAGCCTAGAATTGAACAGGGCACTGCCTCATCAAATTACTCTAAAACCTGTTCGACAGTCAGTGCAGAGAAAGGCATATACGTATACGTACTTGTACGTTCTGACGTCATGATTTTCCCACAATTCATTGCAACATTATAAAGAAATACATAAGATTTTAGAATCATCGTCCAGGAGGACAGTTTATCTTAACAGGTGCGAGGCTTACATTTTCAGACAATGAAGCTGGAGTGCTAAGGAACAAATTGTATGTGTGGATTTTTTTATATCATGTGCCTGAATAAAAATGTGGCGGAATTGTATTGATTATGTAACTCCCCATTCTTTTAACAATAAATATTTCAAATTTGACAATTGTGGGAAAATTATTACGTCAGTACGTACAAGTAAGTATACGCCTTTGTCTGCACTGTCAGTGACAGAGGTGTCATGGAAGCTGGAACATATAATAAATTTTAGTATAAATCACATTTTATTTATGACAAGAAGTATTGCCAAATTATTACCTTAATTATATACTTACTGTGCCATTGTTGACATGATAGACCCAGCAGTACTTGCATCTAATCCTGTTGTAGGCTCATCCATAAAGAGGAATATTGGTTTAATAATCAATTCCATCCCAACATTGGTTCTCTTTCTCTCTCCTCCTGAGATACCACGTACAAATTCACATCCCACCTGCGTAACACAAATTCAATTGAAACTAATAATATACCATTTCAGAAAATCCCAAATAATTTAGTTGGAAGAAGGGCCCAGCACGCACTCTCGGAAATCAACTTCTAGTCAATGTTTTTAGATCAAAAAACATGCGTAGAAATGGCTCCGATTTTGTCAAAAACTACACCAAAGTATTCCTCTGGTCATAACGATTCAGAATATCTATAGTTTAACCTATCTGGGACATACCATTCTTGAGTTATAAGCAGAAAGGTCAAAATTGGGGGTGGTCAGATTTTTGGCCACATAGTACAATGTAGTCAAAAACTAAAAGTGTTCCGATTCTGATAATGCTCTCAAATAGTATAAAACTTAATCATGTTAATTACAGAATGTTGACTTATTGGACTCCTGCAGTCTGTAGCCTTTATGTTGAAAACTTTTGACACTCTACAAAAATAGTTGCAAATTGAGAACAATACCATGTGTGTTTTTTTTAAATCAAAGTAGCTAAGAATGAACATAATGATGAGCTTACCTGTGAGTCTGCACAGTCCTGCAGTCCTAATTCCTGTATCACATCTTCGACCCTCTGTTCTCTCTCCTTTTCAGTAACACTGGGAGGGAGACGCAATGCTGCGGAAAAGGCAAGATTCTCACGAACAGTGAGTGTTCCTGTCACTACATCATCCTGAAATAGTGCACATATTCCATTGAATGAAAAATATTTGAAAAAAGGAAATTGTAAAATAGGATAAAGTGGGGAAGGAGGCTGTCAATTGGCCTGGAGGGGGGGGGGGGTACTCAGTGCAAATGACCATACGGGGACGTGCCGCAAACATGGGTAGCATTTTCAGCCTTCTGGTATATCAATGACCCCCTTTTTAAAACCTATTTTGGTATATGAATGGGTTCTTTTTTCAAAATCTTCTTCCGGGTCAATTGGCTCACCCACCTTTAATTGCACATATAATACTATGGTATCATGCTTGTTTTTAGAACAAATCAAGAACTTAAAAGTTGTGATACCTACCTGTGCAACATACCCTGATAGGAGTCTGAAGTCTTCTGGTTGTGGTCCACCATTAATAAGTACTGTGCCTGATATGCCTTGCTTGGATGTCCTTCCAGCTAAAATATCTAAAAGGCTACAGTAAAATAAAAAATTCAGTTTGGTCATCAGAGAACTCTGGCACCTTTTTTTAGAAACTAGGGCATGCCTAAACAGGGAAGTTGGCAGACCAGTAGTCCGAATTTGTTTGTGGAGGGTGCAGATTTTCCAAATACACACAGAGAAATCTTCATTCTGGCTAAAAGTAGACCTTTGTACCCTTGATTTTTGGATCCTATTTCTTACCAAATTTCACAAGAAGTTTATGATTTGTGGTCTATTTATCAAACTTTTTGACATTTTGGTTCAATTTTGCTATTTTTTACAAACCAGACCTTTTGCAGATTTATAGGGGGAAGGGGGTGACACTCCCACAGCACCCCTGACTACAGGCCTGGAAGTGGGGTAATACTGTTTTGCATGAAAAATCAGCACCTTCTTTGTATAATAAGTCATGTAGCATCGCATGACCCCATGACCAAATTATTTTTATGTGAAAAAAACAGGATACAACTGACGGCAAGTACTGATTATGATTGATGACTATCATTAAGGAGCTATCATTAAGACTGTCCCAGTATTCACTGACGTAGTGCAAGTTAACATCCATTGGTTACTCATGCACCTATTCCAAATTATGATATATGTCATAGGAGTTGTGTTATGATCAATTCGATCAGTGGTTCATAACAAATAAAGCGTGAGCCACAATTCACTACGCCAGTGAATATAGTTACTACTAGAACATTTTGCTCATCAAATGAAAGAGCCCTCCTATTTTTATTTTTATTCTCGGTGAATTAGTGACATCAGTGCGCGGAAGCTATTCGCCAGCGAAGTGGTTACATAACTCCTTGGTAACTGGATCACGCACCTTTTGGAATTGGTAGTACATGCCATAGACTTTGTGTTACGATCATTTTGATCGTGGTGCAGAACTCAAAAGCGTGGTCCAGTTGACATAGTGATAATCGGATTACACGTAACACTTCACTGGCGAATTCTAAGATCTGGAAGTACATTGGCATAATAAACAGGGTACTTCCAAAATGTGAAAGCTACATGGACAAAAATTCTATTATTTGCGTAACAAATGCAATTTTTAGCAAGTTAATGTTTGTGTATGCCTATGCAAGTCCTCTCATTTTTTTACCTTGTTTTTCCTCCACCAGTTGGTCCCATGATTGCATTCATTCCAGGCTTGAAAACACCACTAGAAAAACACAGTAAATTAACATAAATATTATTATAATTTATAGAAATCAATGTATTAAGCCCATGAGAACTACCTGCCGATTGGCTAAAAAGAAGTTTTCATTATCAATTGGCCCAATCAGCAACATTGTTAGAATAATTTCACCGCAAAAAAAAATTGGGGTGAATTATTTGCAAAGCTCCATTCTGATTGGTGAATAAAGTGAAAATATCATGTACCTAATTGACCAATCAGAGGCAATGTTAGATTGGCAGGTAGTGCTCAGGGGGTTAAACCAGTAATAACTACTATGGAGTATCATTTATAAAATTTCATGTAAACAAATCCAATTGATTATTTGGTAAAATGATGTTAAACATACCTAACAATGACGTTTCGTGCTACATCGTAGCACTTTCTCAAATCGACTGACCAATTCTCCCAGTCCTCGTCGTCTGCTTCCTGTCGGAGCGTGACGTTGGTGGCGCTGTTTTAGGTGGTTTTAGGAGTTGGTCATAGATGTGCGGCAGGAAGTGATTTCCTTCATCCTGGTTGAGTGTGTTGGGCCCCCTTTTCCGTATCCAAATCGCTTCTTTTATGTGTCTTCTATTTCTGTTTTGCTCTCTGTCCTTTATGCTCGCATCATCCCAATTGATCACATGATTATCCTCCGCTACATGGTCAGTAATAGCGGATTTGTTGACCTCACCGGGGACCGAGGCCTTCCTCTGAGCTCTGGTATAAGCCTTAGTTGAGGCTTTTTCTGCTTCGGTTTTGTGTTCTTTAAGCTGCGTACCTAGAACTCTAGAGGTTTCACCTATGTAGGTTTTTTCAGTTGCGGCAGGGGATTTTGTAAATGCATTAGGCGGTTTGTAAGGAATCGCATTTGTCCTTTGGGTGGACCAGAATGTTTCTTAATGTCTGGTGTGGCTTAAATGATGTTTGAATGCCATGCTTATTAAATATCCTCCTAGCACGCTGCGAAAGCCCCTCTTTGTAGGGGAGGACGACCATAGGAAAAGGGGGCCCAACACACTCAACCGGGATGAAGGAAATCACTTCCTGCCGCACATCTATGACCAACTCCTAAAGCCACCTAAAACAGCGCCACCAACATCACGCTCCGACAGGAAGCAGACGAGGAGGACTGGGAGAATTGGTCAGTCAATTTGAGAAAGTGCTACGATGTAGCACGAAACGTCATTGTTAGGTATGTTTAACATCATTTTACCAAATAATCAATTGGATTTGTTTACATGAAATTTTATAAATGATATCTACTGACAATCCTGATGAACTTGTTTACGGATACTATGGAGTAGTATCATGCACAAAGGGGGCAAAAGATGTTGAGGATGAGGTCTTTACATCCTTTTTTCTCCAGTGTGCATTCAATTGAGAGAATTGTGGTAATTTAAGCCCTTCAAGCTTAATCTTTCACATGGTATTTTAGTACACCATTGGGCAAAAAGTAGAAATGTCTAGAAAAAATTGAGGGTGTCACTGTTGAGCAAATCACACATTATGCATGGTTTTTAAAATCACAGCAAATTGTGCAGAAAAATGGCTTGTGCCCTCCCCCCATCAGGCCCAGTGCCCTTCATCATGGTCGGTGCCTCCCATAGGACAGTCAACATTAATAGGAAAATTTTCTGGACACGTGACCAATGCGTATCAATGTGAGTGTAACCTCGAGCCTGATCCCTGACCCCCGGCGGTGACCTCGCTATTCAGGTCTTAGTAATTTTGAATTGGAATAGTAATTCTTGGCTGCAATTTTGATAGAAATTTGTGCATTGCAAATTTATTGAATATTATGTAATCTTAATTTCTTCACAATATCATCAAAACAAAATTTCAAAAAAATCTATCTACGGAAAAAAATATTTATCTACGGAAACTCTTACCATAATATTATGAACTTGCGACAAGTAACTTATTTTGCATCAAAGGAGGAATTCTTCCTATTCAAATACATTGGATGACCCGCTGTCCTTGTGGTCACATTCCATAATGCTAATATGTCTGAGCCCATGGGTGTCACGTGTTCAGAAAATTTTCCAGTGAAAATTTACCTATTAATTTTGACTGTAGGATGACTCACACTACACCACTGATTTGTCAAAAGGGTTGGACCTACCTGATACCATCCAAGATGACTTTCTCATTTTCCTTAAACATCCTTGTGTCTCCCCCAATCAGGCCAGTGCCCCCTTCCATCATGGTTGGCCCCCCCCACATAGGGGCGACTCACACCACGCCCAACACTACACCACTGATTTGTCAACAGACCTACCTGATACCATCCAAGATGACTTTGTCATTTTCCTTAAACATTCCTGCACTGACTTGTACTGTATACTGGATGTCATGGAAAGACAATGTCCCTCTGTACTTGCTGGAAGCATCATTGGAGCTGTGAGTCTCATCAACTGAATAGTCAGTAAAGCTATTGTGATGGTGGCTGCCAGAATAATGGTTGCTGTCGGAAAGCAACAGCTCAGTCTGCAATCAAATTTTAAAAAAAGAATCACAAAAGGTCTGCTTTGTCTGCGCAGCTTATTTTCTCAGTCATGCATACAAGAAAATAAGCTGCGCAGCTTATTTTCTCAGTCATGCATACAACCAGCTTATCCAGGAAAAATCAACTGGCAACACTACAGCTAAGACAGCAAGTGCTAGCAACCGGCTGACACTAAGAAATTTGCATGACAAAATGACCCGTCTCCTCCGCAGCCAATTTGGTTCCGCTCCATCGAAATCAAGCTGGTCACGGAGGAGACTACCCTCCTTTGTGTTTGTTCATTTGTGTATGGAGAGCCATTTTTGGAGTCTATAATGACTTAGGCTACGCTCTCAGCTAGAGTCCGACGCTGCATTGTACTAGAAATACCTTTTTTGTGAAATCGCTATAAAGCCAATCGAGAACACGTATTCGTTTTGAAAATATAGCATTAAAATTAATATCACCCTTGTGGCCCTCGTGCAGTGGAAAACCTTAATTCTTTCATTAAAAGGAAATGAAAATAAAAAAAAACATGGATCTATCTGTGCACCTATAAAATGGGAACAGCAATTTGTCTCAAATATGAATGAATTTTAAGAAACATACGGGATATGATGAACATTGACCTGACGCCATGATAGTAGGATCTATTAGTCGTTTTATATACAATGTATATACCGTATTGTCATAATACCAATATTTGTCATTATATATGATGAGTGATATTTAGCAACGTAAATGTGCAGTTCATATGCACAAATGAATACTGATCTTTATGATATTCAGGTTTTTGTACATCACATATAACATGTCACATAGGAGGTCATACGTGTTGACCTTCATCTATTGTATTTGTTCATCTGTGTATGGAGAGGATTAACGCCATTAAACGCCATTAAAACTCCATCAGTATTAGGGCGTAGTTCAGTGAACTCACCGGATTGCTATTCCAAGTACTTTGATAATACAGATAATATGTATTAATGGGTCGAGGCGATTGCATTGAAAAACCTAATAAATTATTCATAACAGTTACGTAATCAATCGATAGTGCGGACACTTTTCATTTGCAAACCACCAAAATTCGAGATCTTTTAGCGTTGGAAAAGAAACCACGTGAATAGAGTGCCCTCTCAAGAATATCAACTCTCTGGTGCTAGTACTGGATACAGCTCAGTCAAGAAGAAGCAACCAGCCAGTAAGGTTGCGAAACGTCACTACTAATTGTGAGTACCTGGATTTGCTAAGAGAACTCTAGTAATAATTTATATAGACAATCCTGATGAATCTCTTCAATGGCTTTAGTAAACTATTTTGCAAAAATCAAGACTTCAGGTGCTGCAGTTTTGACGAAATCCAAGATTTTGAATAAAGCGTCTCAAGAAGATGCTAAATTACAAGGATCAAAATATTACTTGAATGCCGGCTGTGTGATGTTCAGAACACTGTACGATGTTCAGAACACTTGTACGTACACGGCGGTGTGGGATCAAAAGGCACAACGTCAGTCACATTAAAATAGCTTGTATTTTCTTGTATTACCTCATCTGCTCAGGCCCAAATTAAATAGGGACATATCTGACAGTAAAAACTAACATTGTGGAAAAAAATACAATTCTATTTATTATAGAAATGTTACAATATGGCTTTTTAAAGCCATATTGTAACATTGTATTGTATTGTATTTAAAAATACTTTGTTTTGGTCAGTTGGTGGCATTGCATATGTAGGAATATTGTGTGTTGTAAATCCTAACTGGTTTAAAGGTTGCTTCTTTAATTCTAAATTTCTCCACAAATTTTAAGTCTATATACATTTTTTGTCAATACTCACATCTTCAGATTGTCCTGCCATTATTTATCTGCTGGGTTTTGACTCTTGAAATTTCAACCTGAAAGTAATAACACAAATGTATTTTACTGCAAACTTATTAAGGATGAAGTTACTAAATATTACCTACAATGCATGTTAACATGATTATAATTAGTAAAGTGGCTTAGTACCATGCTTAGAACAAGTCTGAAACGATTTCAATCAATTATGAGAAAAAAACAAAGTTGTATAAAGTTGATTACAAAAGCTAGACATTTTGCACTGATTAGTGTTAATAGTTGATATGTTTAAAAGAAAAGTCAATAAAAATGTTACCATTTTTTGAAATCCTACCTTTTGTTATTCAGATTTATCCATGAAGCAGTGCTCACATATCAACAACAGATAAAGTCATGGTTGATGCTGAAGTACAGGGCTGAAGTCAGCATTGGGTCTGCATTGCTGACTATGATGGTCACAAAATCAGTTTTATGCGGTATAATAAATTATACTGGCGGGCCCACCGTCATATTAATGGGGCTTTTGGCCTATAGGTCCACCTTATTTTGATCACTGACTGTTAGGCATGAAAGTTATTGTACCGGTGTAATATACCGTATATCAAAATGTACAGACCAAATTGATCAATTCACAGTACTCAATAATTTAAGTATCTAGTTTTTACTTCTCATAATCTGACTCTATAAGCTTCTATAGTGTAACAATACTTACAGTTTGTTGTGTGTATCAACCTCTGCATATAACTATCAAAGCACAGCACGTCTCTTGACCATTATTCACTTATTGCACTTCTCTGATCTTCTAATACACTCATATAACCCAAGTCTGCAAATATGTCTAAGGCAATGAACTATATTGCAATGCAAATAATTTCAAAAGTTTGTGTACCTCATACAAACTTTCCAAATGAAGCTGGACATGGACACATGATTAGTTTCTTGAACTTTGATCATACCTCATGATTTGCTTCCAAGTCATATGTCACTTTAAGTGAACTTTACTCTCAAGATGTTTACTAACCTTGTGTTTGTTTGTTTGATGAGGAGAGCTGCATATCAGAAATGAAACCAAACAATAACAAACTTGATTAAACAAGAAGTTTAATAAAGATATATTACAAATATTATACACACTATTTACACATTTATTTTATTGAAAACAACAACGGACATACATTTTTTGATTATTTTCTTTATATTTTGTTCACTTTTTTCATTTTATTGAAATCCCCCACCTAATTTTTCCATGGGGGAATGTCCCCCAAATAATCCTAATAGAAGATAAAATAGAGCAATAATTGCCTTGTGTGCCCTCTTTTCAGCACAAAACACCATGTTTGGCAAATATAGGATCAATTGCACAATTTTGTACACCAAGAGCATTGGTTCATCAAAATACCAAAATTTCAATACCTTTATTTTGGGCAAAAATAGTCGAGACATTTAAAAACCTCATCCCCCTAAATTTTAATACTTCTGCTGCCACTGATTTGTTCACCTTTTTATGTAGGCCTACAGCTAATAAACAATTTTCATAAAGATCACTTGAACTGTCTATATAGGACTACATGACATATCAAATCATTTCATATACTACATAGCTCTACATTAACATATGCGTTGATAATTTGCTAATAATTGTGACCAGCTCCAACAAAACCCGGAACAAGTCGCCAGACATGTTTCTGAGTTAATAGGCCTTTAAAGATGACATTCCCATGAAAAAAAAAATCAAGTTTTTGAATTCTTAATTTCACGGTATTTGACTGTTTGACTAAGTGGACTTTAAAATCCTTGAAAGTACTTATTAAAAAGAGATTTATTTAATCAATAAATAACAGTTGAAATTTGATAATCCTGTGTAAGGCAGGAAACTAATTTGCCCATTACTCCGAATGGCAATTTGCCAAAAATATCAAGGTATCATTTACAAAATTATCCATATCTTGACAAGTATTGATGCTATTTACATAATTTTGGTATCATTTTAAAGCTTATTGCCCAGTGCTTAAATTGTTATTCAAATCATGAAATGTGAAAAATGCGACTTGTTCCTTCCTTTGTCAGAACAGGTCACAATTTGATATTTTCCTATTCTGTACAAAAAGATTAGCACCACCTTTTACAGTGTAGTCAGTATATATCATAATTTGTACATTTTATATCCATAAATTATTCCAAAATGACTTTTGAAATGTGTAGAGGACTAATGGGCTATTCCATTAAAAATCCATACATATGGAAAAGTTTTCCTATGAAAGTCTCTTTAAATAAATTATACTCGACTCCAGTGTGTGCACGCTGTGTGTGCAGAGGCGTTCGAGGTCAATGCACAATGCATACATTACCACACAGCACACTAAGCAGGGCTGTACGGAAGAGGGTATGGTTTTTCCTACTGTACGACAGCATTTTATAACCAATCAGATTCCTTTTTAGAGAGTAGAATCTGGCAAAGTATTTCTAGGAAATATCGTGTGAGCCAAGTCAATCGGACTGACTATTATCAAGTGAGGGCTGTCTATAGCATGCTACTTTAATAACATGGGGTGCATGTCAGTGTATTTCGCAGTAAATTGAGTGAGATTTTGGGAATACCTTGCAGTGTTTAGTGCTCCTGTACGACAAGGTCTTTCATCAGATTTCCTTGAAAATCGGGGAAAGTAGAGTTTAATATGTGCATGAGACAATTAAGAGTGAGCCAAAAAATAAAAGACTTTCCCTTTATAATAATTGAAGTTGAAAGTGAAAAAAGACAATTTTCCCCATTGCTTGACTGTGGGACCCCTTTTATTTGAGCAAAAGAGACTACTTTTCCATATGTACCTCTGTGGAAGATTTTAGAAATATCTGCATGGGGAAGTATGAATTTCAAATGGAATGAGCAATCAGGCAGCTCCATTTGATTTTCATACACCCTCTCAGAAAGATTCAACCTGAATCTTCCCTGAGAGAGAGTGAGTTTCAAATGGAGCTGCCATTGTGTTAATTCTATTTTGAAATTCATACCCCCTCTGTGGAAGATATTTCCAAAATCTTCCACAGGGGTAGTGTGGATTTTAAATGGAATAACCCAAGTTTAGACACTCCATTACATCAAGCAGCACAATCATTGTTCATTTCTATTTATTTTATTCAGCAAATCAACATTGCAACAAAATGGTAGAATTACATTCAGCCATATGTTTCAAATGATATTTACACTTTTAGAGCAGGTTATTTACATGATTCATACAATAGACTAACATGACATTTTCATATTGTTTTCAAATCGACCATGCATCCTTTACACTAACATAATCATGAGCCTAGAGACAGGCCTGTATGCAGGGTTTTTTTTTTTTTTTTTGGGGGGGTGCTGATTTTGAAAAAGTGGACCTTTTTTCCAAGGGGGGGGCAATTTTATGAAAAGTGGACTATCTTCCCAAAATGTGGACCTATTTAGACCAAAAAAACGTAAAAAACCCTATTTTTTTGCTCCCTACCCTTGTAAATTGTGACTTTTTTATACTTTTGCAAATTGGGGGGGAGGGCAGCCGCACTCCTGCACCAACCTGTGTATGGGCCTAACTAGAGAGACTACTACTCCACTACTACTGCTACTATTTTTCTTTTCTTTTTATATTTTTGCACACAAATCTCATGCACAAGAAACATGATATCATTATTGTACACATTAATATTGTAGTGTAAGACTTGTAAGTTAAATTTCCATCTTGTTCAGATTGGGTACCACACCTTGGGGTACCACAAGCTTCATGCTTTGCGTCTTTGAGGCATACATATCTCTTCACTCTTCATGTTCATATGGTTTATCTTAGTAATATCATTATAACATTGATGTAAATTCAGATGAAAACAAAAATGAACTTGAACTTAGAACCAGGCCTTGTCTACTCCTATGCTCCTGCTCTGTACCAAATGCGACTCACTCTGTCAGAACCAGGTACAAGTCACATTTATGACATTTCAGGATTTGAATGTAAATGTAAGCATGGGACAATAAGCTTCAAAATGATACCAGAATTATATACATAGTGTCAAAACTTTCAAGATATGGATAATTTTGTAAATGATACCTTGATATTTTTGCCAAATTGCTATTCTAAGTAACGGGCCAATTAGTTTCCTGCCTTACACAGGATTGAATCTATAGGGATTATCATAGTTCAACTGTTATTTATTTATTAAATAAACCTCTTTTTAATAAGTACTTTCAATGATTTGAAAGTCCATCCCACAGTCAAATACCATGAAATTAAGATTTCCAAAATTTGATTTTCTTATGGGAATGTCATCTTTTGAGGCCTATAACTCAAAAACATGTCTGGCGACTTGTTCCGGGTTTTGTTTGAGCTGGTCACAAATGTGAGCAGATAATGCATAGGCTGTGTGATCACTGACACATTGGATTTAGGGGCTGACACATGTATTCCCACATTATAAGATATTCAGCCAATCCTCACATTCACCAAAAAGTTGATTTCATAAACTTCAGCCTTTTGTTAATGTCCAGTATACACCACCAGTGGGCAGAAGCATTTATTTCCATATTTATGATGGAATCTTGGGTATAGTTCTGAGTTTGAAATAAGCGATGATATAGACGCATGTGCCAATGATACCCATAGCCATAAAATTCTGCCATAGTCCCCATGTTGAGTAGTCAATACCCTGGCTCTCCAGGTAGTAATTCCCAGGTATACTGAAATAATAAAACATTTTGTGATGTGCAATGTCAGCGTTTTATCAGTCTTACCTTATTATGATGATGTTACTTATTTTATTTTATTTATAAAAGTTATGAGCACTCCTCTCTCTTTCCCCCTTGTCTCCCTCTCATTCCCTCTTTTTATGCTTTCATGATACTGCTAAACGTTATCATGTTGCCACTGTTTGTCAGCTCTACAAGCTCTGCAACACTCCCTCTGTTTCTTCAAATTCTCACCCCAGACCCAATCTCCACTGAGAACCTAATTATTAGCTGTGATCTTGATCCTCCCTTCTGCAGATTCCTTCTTTTCAAAATTTCATTTCACCCATATGCACCCACCTTGTGGATTTATTTTGCTGATCCTATTGCAAGTGCCAACTCTAATAACTTCAATAGAGCTGTTAACTACCATGACTTGTAGTCAGTTTTTCCGCATTTTGTCTGGTCCTTGTGTTATGGCATTCTTGTTCATTTAGTGGCCTCTGTACTACTACTGGATCTAGCCTAACTTCAACCGGATATGTTACAAGTAAATAAACAATAACGCTTTCTTGTGCTTGCTTGGCTTTTCACTCTACAACATTCTGTGTTATGTTTACAGGCCTACATGATATAATACATGTGATATACCATTCAATTCCCAAAGAATCCACAAGTAGTATACTATTATTTGCTTTTGCTTGATATGAATTTTCAACACCCTAAAGCAACCATCTTCAAGAATTCACGACTAAAAAAACCACTGCTTAAATGGAAACGTAGGTTTTTTTTCTTACAAACCGTGCAAATAATACTTACCATGTGAAATTACTTGGGGATGGATAGCAGTAGACGGCATCTTTGAGTTCTATGATACACAAAACCTGTTGGAGACCGATATAAAGAATACAGATTTTACACATCTTAAAACTTGCAAAATAAGGCCTAAAAAAGTTGTATTGCCCCTTTTTGACTGACCCAAAAATTGGTCATATTTTTTTCATATTTGAATTTATATATTTTTTTGGTATAATATTCGCAAAATGTTTTTCATATTTGTAATTTGTCTGATATATTATTCCAAAAACTAGCCTGACAAACCATATAAATAATGTAAATAAACCATATAAATAAATGTCTAGGTCCCTATGGAAACATCGCTACTCTGAGCCCTTAAAGTTATAGCAAACTTAAATTTGTTTTGTACAGAATGTACAATGTAGAGAGTGTAGTCACTAACACAAGTTCAGTCAGTAGTCCTGCCTTTTTTGGTAGATTTTAAACATCTTAAAACTTGCAAAACAAGGCCAAAACAAGTTGTATTTCCCTTTTTTGACAGGCCCAAAATTGTTCACATTTTTTTTCATATTTGATTTGAAATATTTTTGGTATAATATTCACAAAACGTTTTTGAATTTGTAATTTGTCTGATATATTTATTCTAAAAACTAGCCTGACAAACCATATAAATCATGCATGGCAGGGGGGAATCAAGACCCCACTTTTGAATACCAATGCACGCCACTGATCAATGGGCATGTTACAGCTGTGTTACATCCCGCAAGAAAACCCTAAACACTGGTCCTGATTCGGAAAAAGCAAAATCCCCCTGATTCGGAAAAAGAAAACCCCCCTGCACAACCCTGTCAAAATGTGTAATTTGAGTATCCACCCCTGGGTTACATCATCTAACATGGTTGGGAACCAATAAAATTGCATTAAAATGACATTTCATTATCCATAGTATCATCCCCCCCCACACTTTTCTTTAAAAAAGGATATCTACTGAAAAATACTATAAAAATAGCATGCTAGGATCACGAAATCCTCCTTTAAGTGCTTAAAATAATAAAATATATGCAAGACCAAGATGATGCTGGATCTAACCTTGAAGCTATAGCGTATTAGACTGCAGTATTCCAACCAGCCCAACCAGACTGGCATTGATTGAATGTTGACAAGAAATCCACCAAATAACTAGAAAAAAACAGATAAATGATTTGTCCATATCACATTTCATATATTTGTCGATTTCATACTTATGTTTGTGGCCCTCAGATCCAAAAAGACACCGTTGGTCACCCCTGGCCTGTGCTATATACTATTCCTCCTGCAATTATGCACACATGCACCCTATTTCGACCCGTGCATCACCGTTCCTTCAGATGTAGCATTATGCTACACAACATAGATTATGCCACAGTCGATTTTTGATAAATAAACATAATGTTATTAATAATGATGAACGCATTCAGTTGAACTCAAAATTATACTGATGCTACATCAAAATACTATAAAAAAGTTTATATAATTAGTGACAGTAAAATTCTACCAGTTTCATGAAAGCCCGAGTAAAAATCGACTATGTACTTTGCATTTTGAAAAGGACTTTGATCGGGGACTTTGTCCCAAACACACACTGCCAATCACACTTGCTTATCAATCCTATTTAACTGCAAGCACAAAGCATGGAGGTACAAGGTTAAATACCACTAATTATGTATTACACGGGTTTCAATGGGAAAATGCCTAATTTCGGGTGGAATTTTCTCATATTCAGAACTCTCACAGTTCAATGCCACCAATATCAGGTGAAACTATATGATTTAGATGCCAAATGATCAAAAAATTCAACATAGGTTGACCTGAGACTTTTCTTGTTTTAACGCACTGAACCGTATAAACACCTTAAAATGACAGTGCGCCCTCGAAGCTGAAAGTTACAATATGATAGGGCGACTATTTACTAAAAACCGAAGCCGTATGTATGAATTTTGGTACTATTACATCAAAATGTCATATAATGAGAGAAAATGTACCATTTTGAAGCATCAAACTCTAAAAAGTACTTTTTGGCTATATAACTTGATCAATTTCAGCGATTTTAATGCAGTCTTTTGAATGCCATGAAAACAAATAGTTCCTCGTCAGATTTCAATGTATCGCCCAGGCCTATTAGTGGTCTTTAACCTATATAAGCACAAAGGTGCTCCAATCTCGGGTAAAATGCCATGAATGTAAACATTGACATTTGCAATACATGTTTTAACAAGAAAATTTCGGGAAAACAGCATGATGAGTAAAATATCAATGATTTTCGGACACCCTGTATGATGACTGTTTCGCTGTTTTTGCTTCAACCTAGGACTATATCTGGAGATTCGTATCTGTAGCCTGTCCTAGCATGATCAGATCAGATTAAGATTGATTTGGGGTTAGTGTTCCGATTTAGGCTTGCTGTTTAGTGTTAGAATTGTTGATTAGGGTCAGGTTCGCATTAGGAATAGGGTTTTTATAGGGCTAGGCTCATGGATAGGGATAGAGATACGGCTAGGTCCGAGGATTAGATATGGGTTTAAAATAGAGTTATAGATCAAGTTAGGGTTCCGGCTTGAGTTAGGATAGAGTGATGCCACACAGGATGCTGTAGAGGCCCATAGACAACGTGTACACAAAGACTAGGTTTTATTTTACATGTGACTATAGGCCTTACATGCGCCTTAAAGCTTAAGCAAAATGCCTAGCCTAGGCCTATACTGTATTTACACGTATAGGCCTATGTACGTTATTTAGGGCAAGGAAATCACCAACAAAATGTGCAAGTGGGTCTAATTAACAAAGTGGCATGTCTATATGATCATCAACATTGATTTTTCATCATCATTAAGCTTTCTATATGTATACGCAGGCAAGCGAAGGTTGTTGAATTTAGAAGCCCTGAAATCACAGAAACCAGCCGTAAACCCAATACTAATGCCACAAGCCCCCCCCCCCCCTCAACCCGTTACTACCTGAACGGGTTCTAAAAACATACCTTATAGTCAAGAAGATGTACGCTTTTCTTGCCAGGGCAAATACAGTTAAATATTGAGAAATGTAAGCAAAAAATAGCTAGAAAAGTCTCCATGACGAATATCAGATCCATAGAATTCAATGTTTCTATAGGTTAAATACCACTAATTATGTATTACACGGGTTTGAATGGGAAAATGCCTAATTTCGGGTGGAATTTTCTCATATTCAGAACTCTCACAGTTCAATGCCACCAATATCAGGTGAAACTATATGATTTAGATGCCAAATGATCAAAAATTCAACATAGGTTGACCTGAGACTTTTCTTGTTTTAACGCACTGAACCGTAAACACCTTAAAATGACAGTGCGCCTCGAAGCTGAAAGTTACAATATGATAGGGCCACTATTTACTAAAAACTGAAGCCGTGCGTATGAATTTTGGTACTATTACATCAAAAATGTCATATAATGAGAGAAAATGTACCATTTTGAAGCATCAAACTCTAAAAAGTACTTTTTGGCTATATAACTTGATCAATTTCAGCGATTTTAATGCAGTCTTTTCAATGTCATGAAAACAAATAGTTCCTCGTCGTATTTCAATGTATCGCCCAGGCCTATTAGTGGTCTTTAACCACAAGACGCGCTAGGCAACAAAAACTGTGAGTGTGCTCCCACTTTCCCAAATTCCTGGATCTGCCACTATGTACAACTGTAGTGTTACTATTATATTAAAAAAATCATGAAAGTCAAACAGCGATGTCTTTTATCATCTTAAAAGGTACTATATGATATCATATTGAGGTTTCACTTTACCATTTGTAAAATCAATGAGAGGCCTATGAAGATTTCTGCATTGGCAAGTTTCCTACAACTAGCTCCAATGATAAACATAATGGCGCAGGCTGCATAGATGGATACTAGCAGATCTAACAGAAAGATGAAGAAACTACTGGTGTCTGGTTTCAATCCTGCAATATTAAACATAACAATACATATTTGTATGAGAATATGCATAGAATTTAATTTATATTCATAAACTCATTAATATTCATCACTGGAGTGTTCGATGCACTGTTATTTGCTTTTGGGGCTCTTAATGTGTCCTCTGCCTGAAAAACATTTAAATGATGAACTCGGCTATGCTTTGAACATTATTAAAAGATTTTCTGGCCTCAGACACATGATTAGCCTACAAAGCATACTACTAGTATATCGCCCTTTATTTCTTAAAGCAATAATGTGTGATTTTTATAAAGAATAGATTCCTATTTAAATGTTTGTTTTCACTGATCACATTATCCCCTTTTAATTTTGAACCAAACAAATGAGGTATAACGAAGAAAATAGCGATTTCATGCCAGTGCCTACAATGCGTGTACTGCGCTCGCCGATCGTAACATGTAATGCTGCACGGAGCATCACGCTCGACATGTGTACAGATAAGCTGACATCCACGGGAGATGTTAGCAAGCAGTCAATTGATGAACTCTGAATAAAACCGCACCGACCCAGTTTTAATATAAAAAGTTAAATTTTATTGTTATTAAAGCACATCAGGCTTAGTCTTTTACGTGGTATTTTAGTACACCACTGGGCATTATAATTATGCAAAAAGTAGAAATCTGAGTAAAATTGAGGGCGTCGCTGTGAAGCAAATCACACATTATGGCTTTAATTAGAACAGGCTTTTATGAATCATATAGTGTAGTAAAGTGGATTATAAGTTTGTTGCTATCCTTCCAACCATTTTGCCTGTCATGGCTAATCACATAGAAGTGGATTGAACATTTGTCTCTACCCTCCCCTTTTTACCTAAATCACATAGTGCTCCATTAATACATTACAGAAGAAGAAGTGAGGATACACTTGTAAGTCAATGTGCAAAGTCACTCTTAAAGGTGGGTGGTCAGATTTTCAGTGGTTTGATATAAGAAGTGAAAAATGTGTGTCACAATAGAATAGTAGTATGGGTGGTAAGCCGATATCAGGCTATCACTTTTTCATTCATATCATTTATGTGGAACATATTTCAGAACTAAAATTCATTGGCATTATAAGAACAATATGAGCTTTCTTCTATAAACAAAATCTCTATTTTGATAGGATAAAATGAGGGATGAGGCTGTCAATCTGGTCACACACCCTATAATGCTCTGCATGCTAGCCACAGGCTTCAACATAAAAAGTTTTGAGATATTATCTCAAAATATCAAAAGCTATCTCAAGAGCCTCTGAACCAATACTAGGCTTGTTTGTACTCATTTTAATGCATTTTTCATGCTGATTCTAAATATGGTAATGATAATTTACAATTCTGAAATTTTTGAAAAATTTAACAAAATTTTAAACTGTCATCTGCAGTCGACAGCACCCGCGTAAAGAGAATTAAACAAATAACTAACCAATCATGTAATAAGAGATTGCTGCAAATAAAATGGTCGGAATGGTTCTTTGCGGCAATAAATCTGCAAATAGCTTGGACAGAAAATACGATGAAACACGATAGAAGCCACTTGTTGCTTCATGTCTGAAATCAAACAAAAAACAGGTGTCAAAATAATAAGGTTCTACCAATCTAAGTAAAAAAAAAGCAATGGGCTATTCCATTTAAAATCCACACTACCCCTGTGGTAGACTATGCCATAGTCGATTTTTGATAAATAAAAATATGTTATTTAATCTTATGAACGCAATCAGTTGAACTCGAAATTATACTGATATTATTTTATTACATCAAAATACTTGTAAATACTGGTTATGAAAAAGTTTATATAATTATATTAGTGACAGTAACAGTAAAGTGTACGTAGGCTTATTGAATGCAACATATTTATTATAATGGCACTTCATTACTGAACAGTTGTGATTTTAGAATCTACCAGTTTAATAATCGCGAAAGTGCGAGTTAAAAATCGACTATTAACATTGCATTTTTAACAGGACTTTGACCAGGGACTTAGTCCCTAACACACACTGTCAATCATACTTGTTCATCAATCCAATTTAACCGCACTCACAAAGCCTGTACGTACAAGACGCACTCATGCACCTAGTACACAAAGCGCCGCATAGTTGTGTACAATGTAGTTATCAATGGTAATGCCACATGCCCGGAGGATTTAAACCATAACGAGATCTGGGCGACCAATCACAAGTCAGATCCATTTAAAGATGCATTACATCATGGCCAATTTTAGTAGGCCAGAAATGGACAATTTCATCCATAGCCAACCGTGTTAAACTTGTTAACCACAATCGAAATTAAGTAGTCCACTTGGGAAGCCAACAAACATAGGGAGTACGGTGACTAAAAAGATCAGATGTGAAAATCTATCAATTGTGCACAAATTAATTAAATCAGAGTTTTAAAGAGTATGCATATAAAAGCTTATAAATGGGCAAGAGGACTACGGAAAAGTCTACCCCTGTGGTAGATTTTGAAAATATCTTTCACAGGGGGAGTATGAATTTCAAACGGATTGAAAACACATTAGGCAGCTCTATTTAAAACTCACCCTCCCTCTATGGAAGATTCAGGTTGAATCTTTCTCACAAGGTGTATGAAATTCTAATGGAGCTGCCTCATGTGTTCATGGGGATTACTTTCATCTGCTTAAAATTTGTAGTAAAAAAAAACCTTGAACAGCAGATTTATCTCCATATTGAGTTTTTGAAGGATATTTTTGTGTACAAATGAATACAAATTCTTTTTCTTTGTCTCTCTCTCTCTCTCTATCTTTTCTTGCAGATTTTAGGGGCGAGGAGGGTGCACTGTCTGCACCTGCCCCCTTGGATCTGTGCCTCCAAAAATATCTTTGACGACTATTCTCTTTCTTTCATTAATGTCTGCATGTTGTTAAAACTTTATAACTGGACTCACATGAACACAATTCGCTCATCCATCAAAGGTTCAACTGCACTTCCATTCATCGATTGGGTCAGCATAACAATGAAGATAAAGGCACCCACTCTGAAACAAAAACATAATAATAAATATTCTTTTATATATGCTACAAATCTTACATGGCTATTTGTAAACAGATTTCACACCACCAAATAGAATTATATCGTTGTGCGCCCTTAATTTCACTTCTTAGAAAAACCCATGCATTCTCAATTTAAGCATTAAAATGAACAGAAATTTGCATAATTTTAGCCAAATTTGGATTGGTCATGATTAGTAATATTATTTCCTGCATGTGTACCACAGATGGGCAAGATCAAATAACTTTTAATGATTTTAAGCAGCCTTTTCTTTACAGAAACACTGGCATGGTTTTGCCTGTAAAATAGGCAATTCCTAGACATCGTATACTTCGAGGGTCAGTCGTAAAAAATAATGACGGTCAACCTATATTTTTTCCCAGCCAGAGGGATCAGGCAAGGGCTGATTTCAACCATCATAGCTGCCGCTTAAAACTGAGTCGCTCCTGTGAAGAAAAAATGACGTTTTCTTAAGGCACATTTAGCACATATCTCTATGGGACTCTGATTTGGTGGTGTGAGATCTGAAGGCCTTTAATTTTAAGAGTTTCTTGAAACTTGTGATTGAGCGTGCCTCCCTGATGTTACGTGGGAGGCAGTTCCACAGTGCCGGTGCAGCAGCTTGGAATGCTCTGTCGCCAATTTGAATTCTGCCAACATGAGGAGTAATTTAAGTTATGTCCATTGAAGATCTTGTGACGAGTCCGGAATGGGGTTGTTTTAGTGAAACTAAGTCAACGAGATATTGAGGTGCAGATCCTTCCAGGCATTTGAAGATGTAGAGGCAAACTTTGAAGTTGATGCGTTCTCTTAACGCGGCTGTGTACTCTAGACATTGTTTCTTTCGCAAAATTGAGTTTTTTTGATATGTTTGTACTTTGTTATGTTTTTTATAAATACAAGGAATGAAAATCCAGATTTGTAAACCCCAACTGCAATATTTTAAGGATTTTATTTCACTATTCCACTTGTGTTTGAAATTGAAAAGGAAAGAAAATCTTTGTTGTACCAGCAGGATACACACGTGCAACAACGCATCGCGTTGCGTATCGCGCAATTTGTTAACGCACAAATACGCTACGCATACGCCGACGCTTATCTGCATGCTGCGCGCATCTTATGGAAACACCACGGAAGCACAAAAACCTAGTGGTCAAATGGCTCCGTTTTAGCTTATAAAATGTGAGTTTTTTCAAGTTCTTTCCCCCGATTTAAGGGTTGTGTTTAGCTATTTCAGGTGGGTAGGGGTAGAAAAAGATTATTGCCATTTTGACCAAAACACGTGAGTATTTATGATTTGCCAAACAGAAACTAACAGAATAATACCTAAAAGTATCACTTTTTAATCATTTTGTCATAAATACGACTTTCCACCATTTACAATTATTTGTACCGGGTGTGCCTGTTGTCAAGTCGATCAAGATTGTGATGTAACATTCCGTACAGAGGGTAATCAGTACGGCGTGAAAAGTATGGCTTCTATAAGGTTACAATAAGGGAACAAACCAAAAGATCGATGACGTCCAATAAACGTAACTAGTTTCGTTTCTCAGCCGACCCCCTCCCTCCATGCCAGAAACGTAATAATGAAATGTTGGAAATTTTGACATAATAATAATAATGACACATTCTTCAGACCGATGTTTTTGTACAAACGTAATCGAGTATTTTTACCCCTACCCCTTAAACGAAACTGGTTTCGTTTATAAGACGTTATCGATTTTTGGTTTGTTCCCTAAAACAGGTAATAGGTATGAATGGCCGTGTAATCGATCTAGAGAAACCTGTCTCGCTGTCATCTTAAGCTGCATGGGTGTCCCAGAAAGATCCATACCGGGAAAGTTGAATTTTGTAGGTAGCATTGTTATCAGTCGTATTGTTTTGAGTTCTAAATATTACATATATTTAGCTTTCTTGGTAATTTAAGATTTTAAAGATCGAATGTTTCTAAAATAAATTACAGAATATTGCGTACAATGGTGAAATTTAAGAATTGACAAGAAAATCTATTATGAAAATAATGAATAACCGTTCAGCACAAAGTTATTTGGAAAAAGTTTTGCAGCTAATTTTGTTATGATCTATCGATTACTAGCATGCAAGGTATAAAGGATTTGTTAAGCTTGATTGACCTAATACTGCATGTGTCGTCTTTAGCGGCAGTTTCAAAATAATTATTATGGTGTATGAGTTTCATCATTTGAAATGCCGGCAGAGATTGATTTAGGGGCCTATTATAAAAATATTATAGAGAAGATTCGTCCTTGTGCCACAGCATGTTTTTATGTCCCTATTGGCAAACACACAACTAGGAAAAGGTGAAGATTACATTTGCAGCAAGTTTTTCTTAAACAAGTTATACCCACTATAAGAATTACATTTTTGGCGTAAAATTGATCGTAAATTTTTTTTTTTAAATTCAGCACAAATATCGGGACTAATATTGAAAACACATGAAAAGGTCACTTAAATCAATATTAAGAATTATTCAGTGTTTCAAGCTCTACATTTGTGCCAAATTTGGTGTATCTCCTTTGACAACTGAATGATTTCTACACTATATTGCAAAGTACGCTACGCCTGGGCGATAGTGATAAAGCAGGTCAATGTCTGGTGCTTATGAAGCCTGTGCTGTAAGTTACACACGTGCAATTTATGTCCAGTTTTAAGAATATAAATATCACACAAAAACGAATCAAGTTTTTGAAATGAAAGTAACAAAATAAGTAGGTGACATTTATGTCATTAGAGAGCTTATGAAATGACGTTACTTTAACTTTAACTTTAACGTCTAGAGATTATAGAGGATTATGTATTCAAAACCAAGGTGGTTTTGAATACATAATCCTCTGTAATCCTCTAGACGTTAAAGTTAAAGTATAAAGTAACGTCCTTTCGCAAGCTCTCTATTGTATTCCATGTACCGGTACTAAAATTAAATACACTGTTGATTAATTTTTCAAACACGGTATAGATCATTCTGGAACACCCTGTATCTCAGAACTGTCCTTCAACACAGGTGGTAGTTTACGGTTATATTGTTCCGGTCCATTTATGACATAGCCATCCTCATTTTAATACATGATAATACAATAAAACATGAGATCGGTTTGAATGGTTGTGGAATCAAACTAGAGACCTGTTCCTTTGTCACCTTTATAGACCTGATAAATCAAGCGGAACGATTCTTGTCATATCGCTTTTACAGAATTGGTCGTATTGCCAGCGCTGCAGTGTTAGTATTAACTTTGGGCTTCTTATGAATTGACTGTCAATATCTTATACTAGGTATACATTAAAACTCAAACGGGAGAAAGAATCACAAGATACGCATGTTAGAAACATTTTCAACAATGTTAGAACATTTTCAACAATGTTTTAAAATTGTATATTACAATGTATTTACATTAACATTGTACCCTAAATAACATGGACATTTGGGTGATATGTTGATGTAGTTACGGGCCATATTTAGTGCCGATTTGTCCCAATTTGCTTTTGACTTGCCTGGCAACACTCCATAAAATATGGCTAGTCGTGTGAAGACAAAGTTGAAGACCTATAAGGAGTTATATTCGTCTCAAATGGAATCATTATGAAGATCGTAAGTAAAAGTAATATAATAACATAGCGCTATTAGCTCGCCTATGAACCTTGATATTCGTTAGTTAACCGGATAAATAACTTCGCAAAACTGACAAACTTGTAGGCCCCTACCAAAATTGGCGTTAACTCGTTACTGTCGAAAATGTACAAAATATGGCTTCCGTGAATCTGAAAATATTGATATTTCAAAATTGGTTAATTGTATTACCATAAATCGAACACGGACATGCAGGATGGTATCTCCAGAAGTCTTTTTGCCTAAAAAATGGAATTTTGTTGAATTTAGAGTAACAAAATAACATGCGCCAGACAGTGGTCGACGAGACTGTAAAATCAGGTAGAAGTTTGTATGTTGACGAAGCTTGAACATGCCTTCGTCGCATTCAAGTCACAAATATCTATCATAATTCTTATTTCAAGGTCCTGTAAATACCTCAGCAAAAGATAGGGTCATCGTCCAACACGGACTGCTCGAAAAGAGTTCACCTATAAAAAACTGCATGGGCTGTTATGCGTCATTATATGTACAGGCATATTTGAAGAATTTCCTATCAACTAATAATATTAAGATTGCTAAAATATTAATCTAAAGACTTCAATCTTTCATGTGCACCATAAATTTTGCACCTGAGATAGATATTGCTAGGCAAAATTTCACAGCAAACATTGCAGTTTTCTCCCATTTCGGAGATATTTGAGACAATACAGCTCGACCCCTTAAATATCAAGTTATGAATGGATTTCGCTCAAACTTCTCAAGGGGCCGTGGATTTACCCGATGTTTATGTAATGTAAGGTAGAAAAATAAAACTGCCGCATTCTCCTGCGAGATTCGATGAAAGTGCAAAATGTGACCACTTTAAACTTCAACGGCCATTATTTCAATGTTCATTTTCTCGGTAAAATGATGATTTAGGTACACGATAACTCAATAAATACAGCATCTATAGGTAAGCAAATATGATCATCGTAAAAGCATGATCGACTCAAGAAACGGTTTTCTCATTTTTTTATATTTTGGTCTATTTCCGATTTTAGGCATTGTTTTGTGCAAATAGGCGTTTGTGAATTTTAAAAAGTTCAATTTGATGCCTTATATGGTCAATATCTCAAAATATAAGGCCAATATAAAAAAAAAAAAAAACGTTTTTGGAATGGAGCCTCAAGATTGAGCTAAAAACAAAATAAAATATTTTGGAAAGAGTGTTTTTTTGTTATGATGTACCTAACAAATATTGCCGAAAACTCACTTTTTGTGATTTTCTTCATAATTGTTGTTTTACCCCAAATCTGTATTTATATTAAGATTTATTGATGTCTTGCCTTCATAAAATGTATACTGCTATATGTTTTATGCGAATAATTACAAAGTTATTGCACTTTTACTACATGCATGTCTGAGAGTACACAGCCTCCTTAATGGCAACCAATGCAGTTTATGCATAAGTGGAGATGGACTATCGCGTCTTGCGGCAGAGAAAATCAACTTGACAGCCTTGTGTTGGAGTGACTGTAGCCGATCAAGATCTTTAGATTTGGAGTTTAAACCGGCCAAAAGAAGATATACATAATTGTTATACAATATTGGTCTAAGTCAATAGTCAATAGAGCTGGCCAGTCTGGTAATCTCCACCAGTGATTGTAACTCTTCCTCCCTGACCCCACCCCTGCCTAAAACACAATCTTCTGCAAACAATCATCCAATATTACTATTGTAATTGGTAAATACCAGGAAGTTCTTCTTTGTTACATTCTTTTATATAAGTAAATTATAAATGTTATCTAAAAAGAGAGAAAAAACATTGACATATTATTGCAATGGACAAGTTGAACATCACAGTTGTGAATGGGGTTAATGAGTTGGCATTGACTGATTTTTTTTCAGTAGTACGACAAATTAATACGGTATGCTGCTGGATGTCCCAGGCAATTCTTCAATCAAAAGGAAATTTGTATTTTTCCATATACTTTCATACCAACTGATGTCAGTAATTAACCTTTGAACAACTTGCCTCCAAGTTTACTGAACACTCACCTATCCTGTATTGCAGAAGTAGCACTCTCTTGCAACTGGAAGTATACACCACCAATGATAAGGGCAAAGAAGACAGTCACCAAAATCTGAAATTAGAATGATCCATAATGTGTTAAGGCAAGGGCATGAGCATAGGTTCATATCAGTGGCAGAGGTTTCACCACCATGGTGTTCATTCATGGAAACAAATTTCAGCAGTCAGCATGTGTCCCGGGGGGGCCACTCAAATATGATAGTGTACGCATGCATGACCAAATTTTCTTTAAACACCCCCTAAACGAGTTTTACCCTACCAGCAAATTTAGGCCCTTAATAAGGTAATTTAATATAAAATTTACCCCCAAATGAGTTTTTTGGCTAGTAAAAATGAAAAAATGTACCCTTTTGGACTCGTAAACCCTAAACAAGTTGTTCAGCTTCAGAAAAGTACCCTTATTCTTGAAAATCAGTGTTTTTTAGACCCTAAATGCGTCACTCACGTAACTTGCCTTGCCTAAAAAACACCCCCTTTTCCTTGTTTTTTTGGTCACGCATGCGTACAGACCATTTGTGTGAGTGATCCCCCCGGGGCATGTGTGTTTTAGTGACATGTGGTATCCGATAACAATATTGTTGTCAATTGTTAAGTTTGCAACATTGAGGGACCATAAAACCCCACATAAAACACACACCAAATCAAATATGTGACACGATCTGGTCCATGGGGGCCAAAAGAGGCATTTTTGAAAATTGAGTTCCTGTAATTATTACATTACACATACAATAGGCTATCATTTACTGAAAACACTAAAGGTCTAGCATACTTGGTTCTAAAGTTATGAAATTTTTTTTCTTATGTATTTTATTGTTTTTTACTCCATATTTTTGCCTATATCTCAATTTCAAATTTGCCGCCTTCCGCCCCCATGGACCAGATCATGTCACATATAGGGCAAGACAGATCTAAACTAATCTTACAGAGCTTATATACAGCCACTTCATGAGATCTTTGCACTTTACAATAAAAATATAATCAAAAACATGGTAAAATTGATAATAAAAAAAGAAGATAACATTGGACAGTGATATTGAACCCCATTATTGAACAGTGCAATGGTCATATTCTATCAAAGCAAGCATGTCAATCAATTCCTATCCTGTGTTTATGAACTCTTGCATCACCTCATCTATACACCAATCCGACTTCGCCATTACTGCGGTGTCCCTGATGTAAAACTGCGGTGTCCCGAGGTCGGGGGTTCCACCCATTATTGTGTGCTACCCGGGAATTGTACACAACAGTGATATTCAATACACAATCATGAGTATTGAATTACGAATTAAATCTCCCGCTCTGGTTCATCTGTGTTACCGTCAATAGAGGGCCAAATACAGTAAAGGCTTCTCGGATTGGTGTATAGGAAAATGGAGTAAAGCAGTTTAAGGCTATTATTGTTTTCCACATACCTCAACAATACACTAGCGATAAAAAATACTCCTCGTGACTGATACGGAATAAGCCACAGACCCTAGAAATCTTTCCAGGGTATGTGGATAAGCTATAATAATTCTAAACAATCAAAACAATGTAAATCCATTTTGCTACACAGCCCTTTCCTTATCAAAACAATGTCTTATATGATCATGGCTGTCACCTGTCATACATTGAGCATGACAGTCACAAGTTCAGGCTCTTTCTCACGCTCTTACGCCAAGGTGGCAAAATCTCACGCCAAGGAGGTAAATGTAATGCCAAGGCCCGGCTTCAATTAATCATGGAAGTGAATAATTGTAGTCGGCAAACAATAATTCCATCCCAGTACGCCACTGTTTGACAGTGTCTCCCACCAAGCAATTCCAAAAAGTTGACAGCCCTGCATGATGACGTACCTGTCCATAAGATGACTTAGGATTCCGTTTGTAGTTCAGAAATGCTCTCTTGCTACAGTAATATAACTGAAATAAAGGCATTGATAGAATTATTTGACATTATTTAAGATTCACTAACCAGGACTGAGAGTGATTATGCATACTTATGTTAGAACTCACTCACATGTGTTAAGATTGATATAGAACTCACTAAACTTGTACACTGCCAAAACGTGGGTCAAAATTTTTAACCAACAGGATTACCAGGTGAACCACATAATTGTTGGTTAAAATTTTTAACCAACAAGTTTAAACTTCTGATGACATGGGTTAAAAAGTTTAAACTTGTTGGTTAAAATTTTAACCAACATTTGTGTCGTACACCTGGTAATCCTGTTGGTTAAACATTTTAACCGACGTTTACGCAGTGTAAAGAATGAAAATAAACTCCCTAGACTGTGCTAAGAATGATATAAAACTCACTAATCTGTGTAAAAAATGACATAGATCTCACTAAACTGTTAAGAATGATACAGAAATCACTAACCTATGTTAAGAATGATACAGAAATCACTAACCCATGTTAAGAATGATACAGAAATCACTAACCCATGTTAAGAATGATATTGAACTCACTAACCTGTGTTAAGAATGATATATAAGTCACTACACTAACCTGTGTAAAGAACGAAGTAGGATATCCCACATTGCCAACACCAGTATCATCTTTCTGAAAGTGCTCATAGATGTCTTTTGTCTCGTTTTGTAAGTCTTCAAAATATTTGGTCTTGCGGTAATGATGTACTAAAGAGGTATGGCCAACCAGTTCTGCATTCTCTGATGCTGTTCATGGACAGAGAACAAAATAAAATCCAATACTTGCATTTAAAGCAGTACTGCCATGTTTGATGCTTAAGTGATATTATTCACATTTTCTGTGAAAAATCAGATCTGACAGAGCAACAAGTGGTTCAAAGTAGTTCTCAAGATACAGGTCAAAATATGGAAAATGTGATTTTTTGTTCTTGTGATTCTTAATTATAATCTGTGTTCTATTGGAACAGCAAATATTTTTAGTTTCCTGGCAGCACTTAGTCTAAAATGATTTGTATTGATGGACTCTCATCTAACATGAGAAAAATGATAACTCAGGAAAGCAACACTATTTTTCACATTGAATGGTTTAAAATAAACCAAATAGAACAAAAGTGGGTGCTTTATACAAATGGACAATAAAAAGGAATTTTAAAATACAGCAAATGACAGACCCACCTTAAAATTTCCACTGCAATCTTGGGACTTATGAAATATAAAATATAACCGGGTATGGCAAATTTGTCAGGCTTTTACTGCATCAAACTTTTCATCAATAAATTAAAGTACCAACATACCATCATCCGCAGCTGATCCTTGTGAGAGCTTAGATGATGTAATGGAAGCTTGGTTTTCAGTGATAACATCCAGCAAGAAATCAGCCAAGTTATTATGCTCTTGACACACATAGCCTGGTAAATATAGGTAAAAGGTATAAGAAATATTTTTTTCTTTAAACCTATTATAGATATGGTGCGAGTCACATGAAAAGGCACCTTACCCTACAAGATCTAAGCTTTAATAGTTTGGGAACAATAGATGTTATCCGTGTTCTATAAGCTGCATATCCTATCAGCAACTGCTATACCTTGTTTAGGACTTTCAAAAGAAGTACCTGCATGTGCAGCCATGAGTGTTTCAAAATAGCCTGCCAAAGTCATGCAAGTAACTCCGAGGTTGTGCATTGAATTGGTTTGAATGAGGAATACTACAGGAACCAGCTCCTTTTGTAAGAAGTCACACATGAGTAAAGTGGATAACCTCTATTAACAAGCCACAGGAAGGTACGAAACAGAGCTAGAGTTTTAATTTGTATACGATCTGTAACCTGGTAAAACAATAATGGGGAAACTGAGTGATGGACCCATTTCCTCTGCCAAATATGGTAGTTCAATCATTCCTGATGCCTAGGAAATTGTGCTATTTGATTTAAAATCCACACTACCCCTGTGGAAGATTTTGGAAATATCTTCCACAGGGGGAGTATGAATTTCAAAAGGAATGAACACATTAGCAACTCTATTTGAAGCTCACCCTCCCTCTGTGGAAGATTCAGGTTGAATCCTTCTCAAAGGGAGTATCAAATTTAAATGGAGCTGCCTAATATGGTCATTCCATTTGAAATTCATGTTCCCCCTGTCGCAGATATTTTCAAAATCTTCCACAGGGGTGGTATGGATTTTAAATGGAATAGCCCATTGCATAACCCTACCATGCATGTCAAACATATCCTTGTGAGATACCAATAACCTCCCTTTTGATGCACAAATCATCCAGCATTCTATCAAAATGGACAATCAGGGTATGAATACGAATAAATGTTTCGTCATGTAAAGTGTCACGCAAACTGGCTCAAATTGCCGAATCACAATTATTTTGGCGAGGTTTAAAAGAGAAGAATTTTTCAAATAAAATAAACACTGTATGTATTCCTGGTAATATAGTAGGACTGGCCATAGTGAGCATCAGGAATTACACCAGTGGGCCCTAGTAGTCAAGGGCTGGTTGATTGGTAGATGGATTAGATTTACGATAACAAATTCTATTCTATTAGTTGGAATAACAAAAGATTTAAAAAAATATATTTTGAATTTCTCTTATTCTCATGTAGGTAAAGTATCATACCAAGAGAAGAAAGGTATTTTGCAGTCTCTGTAGCAGGCCCATGGTATGCAGTCTGTCCTTTGGATAAAACATGGAGTGTGTCAAAGAGGCGGAAGATTGTAAAACGTGGCTGGTGAATAGAGAATATAATAGTGTGCCCTCTATGTGATAATCTGAAATAATTAAAGTAAAAAATAAATCAAATTGGATGGTGCCGAAATGTGGATAATGTAATGGTCACTTTTTTTGTGGTAAACTTATATTACATTCACATGATGCCAGTTAGATCAGTATGAGCATTCTAAAACATTGGGTCAGTAATATTTTGACATGTAACTTTGTAGCATGCAAATATTGCAGAGGATGATTTAAGCACTACCCAATATCCCACCGGGTTAAACCATGCCCCAAGCATAGCAGTGTGAGGAAACATGACACCACTGCTCTGCTGCTGTATAGATGTGTGTGGTTAAATTTGAATTTGGTCAGTTATGTAAACAATAAAAACATCAGTTTTATGCCAGTCCATTTCACATTTTATGTTATCTACAGAAGGTGTGATTTACACATAATTTTTAATCTGAAGTCGACCAAGTAATAATGACACACACACAATTCTAAAACAACATCTTTTGCACAGAGTTCAATGGGATTTGAAAAGTAAAGTGGCAGTTGAAACTCTGGTGATAACATTTTGACAGTGCATGATGGGAAATCCTTAATTCATCCTCTGCAAATATTGCAAGATCGTACATAAAGAAGAAATAGGGTCTAATGGCTTAATATCAACTTCATTACAAACTTACTGTGCCATTGTTGACATGATGGAGCCAGCAGTACTTGCATCTAATCCTGTTGTAGGCTCATCCATAAAGAGGAATATTGGTTTAATAATCAACTCCATCCCAACATTGGTTCTCTTTCTCTCTCCACCAGAGATACCACGAACAAATTCACATCCAACCTATGTGTGAGGTAGAGAGTAACAAAATTGAAATAAGCAATTCCATTTTGAATGATAACAAAATGACCCCCGGGGGGGTCCCTCCCATTGTGGCCTGTACACCATCCGCGATAATGAAAACGCGTAAAACGGGTGGTTTTTCGTGGGTAGGCATGAGAGGCGCGTATCGCGTTTAGGGTGTCAAAAACATGAAAAATTGGAAAAAAAGGGTAGCAAAATTGCAATTTCTAAATAAGCGGAAATGAAATTTAGGGTATGAAATTTGATGTTAGGAATGAAATCCCTGTTTAGGGTGTCGTTTTAGCCAAGGGTTAAATCCTTGTTTAGGGTGCTTTTCAAAAGTTGATTATCGCGGATGGTGTACAGGCCACAATGGGAGTGACCCCCCCGGGAAATGACCATTTTGAATGCTATCAAAACGGCCATTTTGAATGCTATCAAAATAGAAGTTGAGATTGGATTACGAATGTCCTCTCTTCACCCAATGGCTGACAGTAAAATTGTGACTTGTGACTTGTTGGGAGTGTATGGCTTGCTTTCCCGTGTCTGTGTCTCCAAATCTATTTCTTCCTTTTCTTTCCATATAGGCCAGCATACTTAAATACACTTTTGACCTGGCTTGAGCATTTTGCATGAACCTGTACCCATCAGGACCCAAGTGTGTTTCCCCATAGAGCAAGCAATTAAACAAACAAACAATTAACCAATATGGGGAGAATCTACAGAATCATTAAAATATTCAATCAAAGCCTGGGATTTTATATTCAAGCATTACTCTCAATTCCAAAATCAAGCAAACTCATTGAGGCCTATACATTTTAAATGTCATTAATAGCTTTTCAATAAACCTGGCATCTATCTATTTGAGAAATAGGATTGTTCTGATATTTCCAATAAAGCAACCTAACTGAATAAACAACTCTTTTCAATATGCTTTCTGATGTAGCAGATGTTGTATAAAAATCCTCTTTAGATATACATTAAAGCCACATTGTAACATTTCCATAAAAATAGGTTAGTATTCTTGTCCATAAAATATTAGCTTTGACTGTCACATATGTCCCCTTTTAATTTTGAGCCGAACAACTGAGGTAAAGCAAAGAAAATTGGAATTTACTACAAGCGCTGCTAATGCCCAATGTGTGTTACTCTGTCAGTCGTGCATCGGTACGGCCCTTTGATGTATGTATGACCGTCACACATGCCATGTATACGTACTGTGTTATGACCATCGCATACGCATCTATATAAATAAAAGGAAGTCGCTAAATCTTGTTCGCGAATAGACTCAGAGATGATTTCACTTTCAGCTCTGATTTATTCGTACATTGACCGGGTACATATTGCCATTAAACCATCTGACGCTCATTTTTGCAAAACTATTCAATCACTATGGAAATAACAAAAAAAATAGTCGGTTGCTAGGCCGTTGAGGTCAATAACCTTACCGCTCAGGTCATGACCAAAAACGTGTCAAATGCACGCGCGCGATTAGTGGCGAGTCACGCACCCTGACACGTACTGCGTCTGGGTTTATAGGTTCGCGCCGCAGATAGGTCGCACGCCGCAGAGGGTTGTCTGATGGTCTGAGGAGGGGGGTGGTGTCCACTCAGAATTGAACACTTGATCAAAATAAAGGCCTAGAGGCCTAATTGAAGCCATTTCGGGGACCATTTTTGTTTTGTCATTGCTTTAAAGTGTACAGGTGTCCAAAACAGAAGCCAAAACGGACACTTCTTTACGCAGGGGGTATCAAGAGGGGAGGGAGGGTGACTGATGGAGGGTGCGCCGGGAGGGGGGGGGGCACTCGAATATGAAAGTAACGTACCTGTCCCTACCAGAGTATGACACTAGGGGTCTATGGCGATTATGGTCAAAAAGGGGGTCATTCAGAGGCCTCCAAGAAAATGTGTGAGAACGCTAAAATTCAGTGCCATGACCGTAAATATAACTTTCTGGGCAACGTTTTGTGAAAATTTGCCTTTTTGAAACTGAAATTGCTACAAAAATGTTAAATTTGTTCACAATGCTGTGAGCGCTAAAATATTGCAGATTTGGTGTAAATTTCTAATACAAAAAAGGGGGGGGGTCATTGGATGTAAGCTGGTGAAAAAAGGGGTCATTGGGTGACAGATTTGCAAAATAAATCTAAGGAATTGAGTGAGTATAACAACATCAAAGATCTGGATATTCACTTAAATAAAAGTTTAGCTTCTTACATGACAGGAGCTAACATGATTATCAACATCTGATTATTACGTTAAGGAGAATACGAGAAAGTATTGATTCAGTAGATCCGAATCCACGGCGATAGCGAGTGGATTGGGATCTACGAATCAATACTTTCGAGTGTATTCTCTGACTTAAACCATTGCCTCAAATATAAATAGGCCCAGAGAGTGGATACATTTTTTAAATTCTTTCTTTCTTTTTCTTTCTTTCTTTCTTTCTTTCTTTCTTTCTTTCTTTCTTTCTTTCTTTCTTTCTTTCTTTCTTTCTTTCTTTCTTTCTTTCTTTCTTTCTTTCTTTCTTTCTTTCTTTCTTTCTTTCTTTCTTTCTTTCTTTCTTTCTTTCTTTCTTTCTTTCTTTCTTTCTTTCTTTCTTTCTTTCTTTCTTTCTTTCTTTCTTTCTTTCTTTCTTTCTTTCTTTCTTTCTTTCTTTCTTTCTTTCTTTTTTAAATTTATTTATTCTCTCTTTCTTTCTTTCTTTATATATTCATTTTTCTCATTTATTTAATTATTTATTTATTCATCTTTTCATATATTTTTTATTCATTTATTTATTTATTGATCTATTATTTATCTATTTGAAATTATTATTATTATTTCATTTATTGCATGAATATTTATTGCATGACTAGGCCCAGAGAGTGGATACATTTTTTATTACTTTCTTTCTTTCTTTCTTTCTTTCTTTCTTTCTTTCTTTCTTTCTTTCTTTCTTTCTTTCTTTCTTTCTTTCTTTCTTTCTTTCTTTCTTTCTTTCTTTCTTTCTTTCTTTCTTTCTTTCTTTCTTTCTTTCTTTCTTTCTTTCTTTCTTTCTTTCTTTTTCTTTCTTTCTTATTATTATTTCATTTATTTCATAAATATTTATTGCATTGACTACTTGCAGAGAGTGGATACATTTTTTTATTACTTATTTTTCTTTCTTTCTTTTTTTTTTCTTTCTTTTTCACTTTCTTTCCTTTCTTTTTCTTTCTTTCTTTCTTTCTTTCTTTCTTTCCTTCTCTTTCTTTCTTTCTTTCTTTCATTCTTTTTTATTCATTTATCTATATATTTATTTAACTATTTATTTATTCATCTTTTCATAATAAGCTTTTATTCATATATTTATTTATTGATCTATTATTTATCTATTGAAAATTATTATTATTTCTTTTATGCATTTTTTAAATTTAGGCATATTCATTGTATATATATATATATTTATTGTATTCATTGTATATGTTTGTAATTTACTTTTTTAAAGCACTTCTAATAATATTTAGTCTTCATTGCATTCACTTCCAGCATTATATTTGTATATAATTATTAAGAACATGCACTAATGCGGCATTGAATCGATTTATATTACCTCACTTGTTATTTTAACACCTTTAAAACCACTTGTTGATTCATCGAATTCCTCCGTGGTCTAACGGGCTAAGGCGCTGGATGTTTAGATTTTCTGTGTTAGACCTATGTAAATGTATTCTTTTATCATGTTGCGGGTTCGATTCCGTGGTTTTTTTGTTTTGTTTTTGTTTTGTTTCTTTTGGTAAATTAAATTAATTGGTGAATTCAATAAAGCATTCATTGCCAAATTCAGTGTAATAAACATGGTAAAGACAAACCTTTCATGATTTGTGTTCAAAAAACAAAATATTCCATGATTTTACTACGATACGTCAATGGCAGACTTAACTAAGCATTGTTACGTGAATCATCGACAAGGTAGCAATAGTGTAGTGGTCAGCATTGACACCTCTCACGCGTGCGACCGGGTTCAATCCCGGTAGATTCGATGGATTCGTGCTTACGAATCCACACTTAACCGTGATTCGTTCAGAAAAGTGTTGATTCGTAGATCATAATCAACAGTAAATTGAATAGAGTGACGTCACGGCAATGGTTTAATGGATGAATAATCTACACCAAGACAGCATGATTATCATCACCGTTTACTCCCGTTTACTAAACACTCCCTTTTACTAACCGCTCCCGTTTACTCAATTAGCGGGGAATTCAGTGCCATTAACCGTAAAATATAATTTTCTGGGCAACGTTTTGTGAAAATTTGCCTTTTTGAAACTGAAATTGCTACAAAAATTTTTAATTTGTTCACAATGTGTGCGAAGCGCCTAAAATATTGGCAGATTTGGTGTAAATTTCTATTTAAAAAAAAGGGGGGGTCATTAGATGTAAGCTGGTGAAAAAAGGGGTCATTGGGTGACAGATTTGCAAAATAAATCTGAGGGATTGAGTGAGTATAAGAACATCAAAGATCTGGATATTCACTTAAATAGTTTAGCTTCTTCAGGAGCTATGATTATCAACATCTGATTATTACTGAATGAATAATCTACACCAGGGCCGTAGCAAGCGGGGCGGCTGGGGATGCCATGGCCGCCCCACTTTTTGAGAAATTTGTTATGTTTTTCTTTGTATCTTTATTTCAATATGGGCATAGATTTGTAATTTGGCCGCCCCATATTTGTGATGGCCGCCCCACATTTTTCGACCGTGCTACGGCCCTGATCTCAACAAGACAGCATGATTATCATCACCGTTTACTCCCGTTTACTAAACACTCCCTTTTACTAACCGCTCCCGTTTACTCAACTAGCGGGGACCCGCGCGAAGCGCGGGTCTCCCGCTAGTTTTACTAATATTTCCATCATTATAAGGCCAAGTAAAAAGAGGAGGGGGCTTTTTATTTTCTATTTTTTATCACAAAATTGGTGTAAATACCCATACTTAGAGCTGTTTTATCGTACATACAATAATGCCTGGAAAAAGGAGGAGGCCCTTTTTTATTTGTTGTTCTGAGAGTTACACCCCCTCCAATGATCACAAAACCTATCTAAAATGTTTCTTATATCTTAACAAGGCTATAGAAAGCATTTCAACTTCCTAGACATATTTTTTGAAAAGTTATAACTGAATTTCAAAAAATAAAAATATATTTGAGGAAACCTCAAAAAAGGAAGCGGGAGGGGACATGAAACATGTTTATTTTTTTATTTTGCCTAATAAACAGTCTTGTTCAGACGATTTATTAAAAATCTCGAATTTTTACCAAACTGCAGCACCTAAAGTCTTGATTTTTGCAGGGAATGTTAGTTTACTAAAGTAGCATAAGTTACAATATGGTTTTAAATCAAGAAAATTAAATATTTTGTAACTGAACAAAAGGTATCTTAATCATTTTGAATTAATAATTGAAAATTGCAGAAAATACCATCTTTTGAACTATTTCTGAAACCCACTCAAAATTGTTATCTGTATAAAAAATTAATCATAGGATAGTATAGCACTCAACACATACCAGTTTTTTCTATGATTTGTGGGCTCAACTACTGAACCTACCTTTGAGTCTGCACAGTCCTGCAGTCCTAATTCCTGAATCACATCTTCTACCCTCTGCTCTCTCTCCTTTGCAGTAACACTGGGAGGGAGACGCAATGCTGCGGAAAAGGCAAGATTCTCACGAACACTGAGTGTTCCTGTCACTACATCATCCTGCAAAATAGGTAATAGCAATAGAGAATAGAAACATACACATTTTTTGAGGGGGGGGGGTGTAAAAATCTCAAGTTTGATGGGTTAAAGGGGATGAGGCTGAAAGTGTTGAAATCCATTTACCTTCTATCATGCCTATGAGAAACATATCACCTTAATATCCCACACACAGTGTAGATTTCAAATGGAGTCACCCATTCAGATAACCCCATTTGAAATTCACACTCCCTGTGTAGAAGATTAAGGTCATGTCTTCCTTAGGGAGTGTATGGATTTCAATTGAAATAACCCATTTGGTCACCCACCTTTAAGATGTGATTCTAATAGCATAGATGAACTCCTGGATGGGGCAGCATTAATTAGCATGAGGCCAAATTGATATGTAAATAGCGTATTGTTATTTAAATTTGCCCCAGGCGTATTGAGGCGACAGTCATGTTATCCAGGCGGAGAATGGCTGCATATGCCGGGCATGTCAATTTGCTGAGTGGAGGCTGATAATCACCTTTCTGTATAGGTAATAAGCTAGTATATTTCGTGTACCAGTTGGTTATAACAAAAAATTAGTATCATATTAAATATATTAAATTTTTAAACTTTGAAATTTACATGAATTTGAAGAGCAGAGCATCGAAATCTAGCTAAGTCAGGTGATGTGAAATTCTGCTGCATGACCTCCTCTGCGTGGTAGAATTATATTCATAAAACATTGAATTTAACAGATATCATGGGCAGCCAACCACGATTTATCAGCATTTAAAATATATGTTAATTAACAAAGATAAATAATAAAGCGTACAAATGGCAATTAACTAGTAAACAAGCCTGAAATCTTAAAATGTTGCCACATGATTTCCCGAACACATGATATGTCATATGACCACTATTCAGATTTACCGTAAATATTTGGAGTATTGATGCACGGCTTGCACATACACTGTGCATTTCTTTACCTCCGTATAAAATCAATAATTCATGCTGGGAGCCAAGTAATATTCTGTCTGCTTAGTGCAGAGTGGTATTTTATTTTATTTGAGAGCATAATAGAAATACATAAGACGAATAAGCCGCCATGATAGAAGGTCAGGTCGGGTATCAAAGGTTATTATAACTTAAATACTACTTGTATTTCACACCTTGCCTTTGTCACATATTTCATTCATATTATTGACAGCAAGTCCTAATTTTGACTTTGCTATTGCAACATGTCATTTCATATCAAATTAGTAGAAAAAAAAAAAAAAAACATATCACTGGTGCCTGATGGGAATACCCGTCCGCCATTTCATTAAACTGGATCGTTTTACCTGGTTTGTGCCCAGATGTATTGAAGCGCGCTATACTCTCATTGAACAGGCAAAGTTCGCAAAACTAACAATGTTGTTATTTGCCAATATCAATTTAGAACATGATCCAAGGGGTCGAACATGAATTATTCATAACGGAGCGATAACTGGCCTCACTTTCTAGCTAGTAAACCAGCGGAATTTTTCATAGGTTTTGCGTTGCTAATAGAACAACCGTGAATTTAGTGTCACCCCCTTGCTAATAGCATCATTAATATGAATGAAGTGTTTAGATTAAAGGGATATTGGTCAATTTGGCATGGCATGAATCCAAAATTTCCTGATACTCTCTGAGGTTTGGCGCTGTATGCCAATTACCAATATAGTAACTTATTCCTGAGATGAATAAGCCTTAAAATGCATTACTATATGTGACCTGACACTACGAATCAGCCGTAGAGTCGGCCCCCAGTCAATTTTGTTTTATTTTGTGTTTATATCATAAGCTTTAAAATGGTATATCATTTGACTTCAAATGATATCCAGAAGCGGGGTTATGGTTTGTTGAACTCTGCTCTTTCAACAAAATGGTACCAAAATGGTACCTTTTTCGGTTCTACATGTGTCTCTTTTTCCACATTGCTGGTAATAAAGTCATAATTGGTGGTAATTTCAAATCATCCCCAAGTCAACGAGGTTCAGGAATGTCCTCTCATTATTAATTGTTGGTTATACATACCTAGACAAAATACAATGCAATTGTAACCCACCACTTGAACAGAATTTAACCAAAGCAAATAAAGACTAGAGCTATTTAATGATTCTATAGAAATAGGTAGAAGATTATTATCCTCTTCAGTAATAGGATTATTGATTGGTTTAAATGCTATCAAATGAGAAACATGTTGCACCTAATTGAGGTACCTATGAATACAACCTTCACGCACATTTTACACTGTATCTCAGAATACAATTTGCCGACTTTACGGCTCATTCGTAGTGTACGCTCACATATTACAAAAGAAAATTTTGCATTTTTTCAAATTCAACACAGTAAACAGAAATGATCATAAAATAGTCAGAATCAACTGGTATTTTCAGCACAGGTTTATTTTTTAGTTCTCTGTAGAACTAAGGACAAAAAAGAAGATGTTATGATCATACCCATCTCTGACTACGGCTTTAAATCAATTAAGTTCTGATACCTACCTGTACAACATATCCTGATAGAAGTCTGAAGTCTTCTGGTTGTGGTCCACCATTAATAAGTACTGTTCCTGTTATGCCTTGCTTGGATTTCCTTCCAGCTAAAATATCTAAGAGGCTACAATAAAATCGAAGATGAAGATAAGTCAGTTTTAAAACACCGGTTTGAGAGCATAGTTGCCTTTTTTCATTGCAGCATGTGTATTATAATATATATATATAAAGATAGAAGTTGGGGTAGCACTTGTTCAGTGCGTAGAAATGTCATGTATACATGAAATCCTGTCATTTGTTTACCTTGTTTTTCCTCCACCAGTTGGTCCCATGATTGCATTCATTCCAGGCTTGAAAACACCGCTAGAAAAACATAGCAAATATAAATATATCATTATTACATTCATGATGGTGTATCGTACATGTCGTATCCTGGCTGGTAACATTTTTAAAGGTCACTATTTCAAGGGTTTAATTCTCTCCACGTGGGTGTCAACTGCAGACAACAAGTTTCAAATTTTCTATAAAAAGTTCAAAAATTCCAGAAATATAAATTACCATGACTATATTTGGAATCAGCATGAAAAATGCATTAAAATGAGTATAAACAAGCCTAGTATTGATTCAGTGGTTCTTAAGATAGCTCTTGGTATTCTAAAGCCACTTACGATTGAAATGGAATTATAATGTAAATGAAAGCCAGTAACTCTGAACCAATAGGCATTTGGTGCAGTGGCGTGCAAAAATTAAGGGGGGGGGGGCACATCTCTCACTTTGATCTGCCAGATCAGTAATAAACTCATTTATAACCATGAACAGGTGTATTTTGTCAACAGGGTTGAACTTACCTGATACCATCCAAGATGACTTTCTCATTCTGCTTAAACATTCCTGCACTGACTTGTACTGTATACTGGATGTCATGGAAAGACAATGTCCCTCTGTACTTTGTGGAAGCATCGTTGGAGCTGTGAGTCTTGTCATTGGACATGTCATCAATGCTGTTAAAACGGTTGCTGTCTGAAAGCAACATTTGGGTCTACAACCAGAGAAATAAATAATGAATAAACAAAACAAAACAATTTTTTTTTGCATCTCTGAATAAGTTCTGTTCGGATTAACTACCATAGCAATAGAGGAATACAATTTTGAATATATCACCCTGCACTACAACATTCCTAGGGTACCTATGCATTGAACCACAGATGTCAAAGATAGGCTGATAACTCGCACCTGTAAGATTAGTATCTTTGAAAAGAGTGGTATTATATTCAATCTATGTTTGCTGACATACACATGTGATTCCCGAGGTGATTGGTGCAATCTGCTTGTAGTGCAGGGCGATCTACTCAAAAATTGTATTCCTCTATTGCTATGGTAGCTAATTCGATTATTATGTCACTCCTACGGCGAATAGGGTAAAACTGTACGGTATGTCAGGCTATATTTGACTATTCAACGGCATTAGGGGGCTATATAGAACACAGACGATGGTGGACGACATTATTCATGTGGCAACAGCCAATATCGTAACCAAAACAGACAATATGACAGCAACACTGCCTGGCCTGTATGACATTGGACGCCCCGTGCCAAGTTGTTTTTTTTTAGCTCTATTGGCCCCGTTACAGAAAAAAAAAAAATGCACAAAATATATTTCTTAGTGAATGTATACATTTTCACATAAAAATAAATATTTTTGGATTCAAAATTAATGTGAACAAAAAAAAACATTTTGTAGCCGGGAGTGAGTGGGACTCGATCTCGGGACCCTATGCGTGGCAGGCGAAAACTTTACCATTACACCACGCTAACCGTGATACACAGTGGAGGAAATTTTTAAGTATATATCATAAACATACTGTGCGTTATTCATACAAAACATTAAAAAAACAGTACTTACAATGAGGTTCACTGTCGAACCTCAATGGATTTAGACTGATAAAATAGTACTTAATAACATGCGTACAGTTTTGAAATAATTTGAGACATTTTTGTGTTTACGTGTAAAACCAATGACGACATCAAAATTCAGTCAATCTTGCCCCGATAGAACACTTGTCTGTTCTAATTCTTTAACGGAAAAACTAAGTTTACCATTAAATTAAGCAATCATCTACAATGTCAATTAGAATATTTACAAAGTAAACATTTTGTTAGTCAATTGATTACTAATACTGATCGTAACTATTGTTGGGTATTATCAAGTTCACTCTGTAAACACTAGCCCTTGAACCTTCTTCAATTAATGCTCTGCATGCTAGCCATAGGATTCAACATAAAAAGTCCAAGTTTTGAGATATTTTCTCAAAATATCAAGAGCTATCTCAAGTACCACTGAACCAATACTGGATTTGTTTGCACTCATTTTAAGTTACATTTTTCATGCTGATTCCAAATATGGTCATGCAAATGTACAATTCTTATTTTTTTTAATTTTGAAAGAAAACTTGGAACCTGTACTGGTGTGGTGTGTAGAATTGACATGTGAGGCAAATAATTGCCCACATGTTCCACGAAAAACATAGAATGAAGACCTTTGATCAGTAGGGGAGAGTGGGGCAAGTTGAGCCACTTTTTACATTTACTTTTACTACACTCAAATAAATAAAGCAGGACCCATATGCAGTGTTACAAATGAAACATATGTATGTTTACTTGGTTATGATACCATAAAATTGTAATCAATATATTGCACTTTTTCACAGTGAGACGCCAAAAATCATTTGCAAATTGGCTCAACTTACCCCAACGGTGGGGTAAGTTGAGCCCGTCCCGGGGCCAAGTTGAGCCACCATAGAAATGCACAGTATATGCCATAGCTGTGAAATTCAATTTTGCCTTTTTTTTTAATTGTTGTTTTCAGGTTTTTATTTCGAAAAATAGTTTGATATAGAAGTAGTTTGATCTAAATATTGCATACAAGTAATTTCTGACAAGATTTTCCTTTGAATAAAATAATTTGGGAAATTTCTGCTGGTTTTTCCTATGCTCAACTTGCCCCATCACAGTGTAATTTACCCATTACCAACTTCAAAGTAATACGCCATATTGCCTTAGCTCCAAAGCTGTAGCACCCATATTTATCCAACAGTCAAATATGTTGTAAAATCACTCATGAACTGTCATGTTCATTTACTTTTCAGATTCAAATTATTGTTAAATTATTCAAATGCTTATATTTACCCCATAACGTATTTGAGATTAAATATTGACTTTGTTGTATATTTTACACCCTGCTACGATTGGTATGTGCAGTCAGCAGTACTAGTGTTTATGCATGCAGCGCGTGCATAGCTGAACCCTGTTCCCACATACATACACACAGCGGCCATGCGAAAGATGGATTTTTAATGTCACAAAAAACAAAAGATCCGCCAAATTTGCAACAGATCCGCCTCACAAGCTTTAGCGCATTCAACGCTACAATAATGACTAATGTTAATTTGAGTACAATGACATTCATGATTACAAAAATTAAATATTTGCAATTAAAAACTCGTGTTTTTGAACGATTCTGAATTTTATCAATGAAAATGCAGCGATGACATCATTGGGTTAACGATTTTCCAACTGCTGATTGGTTGATTGCCAGTGATCTGTGCATGCACGGTACGGTCCGTACGGAATGATTTTTCGTATGGGTAAAATACACTGTGCCCATGGCCTGTGGCACAACTTACCCCATATGACCCTTTTTTTTAATAATCAAGCCACCCGCCTGACTAAAACTTTTTACAGTTGTAAATCGTTTTCTAAAATAGTGTTCATATATCACATCCTCAATACCCAGAATGCTATCATTTTAGCCTTTTTCTTTCTGGGTGAAACATGAAAAAAATTGGTTTTTGCCAAAAGTTGAACAAAAGTGCATAAAATGAACTTTCTAATGTAGTTTTCTTACCCTATGTGCAAGTGATTCTATATTACACTTGAGAAGCCTCTGTTATGTCATATACAAATAAGTGGAACTGCAAAGTAAGGTAAGTTTTTAATTTTCTGTCTAGAGGGGGTGGCTCAACTTACCCCCTGGCTCAACTTACCCCACTCTCCCCTACTTATATCAAAATCTTTTCAGGTACCTCCCTACCCAAAATTAACAGATACGGCAGCCCGGGGGGGGGGGGGCAGGGTTCTGGGTACCCACGCTAGATCCGAGGTTCCTGGAGGTAAACCCTATATATCCCTAATGGGACCAGACTTCTATAAAAGGCTTATAAAAAAAACATACCCCTAGCGGGACAAGATTTTTATAAAAACATACCCTTAACACTACTATTGTCACCAGGAGTTTTGGTGAAAGTCAAACCCCCCCCCAAGCCCAAGTACACAAATACAACAATGCACCAGAAATGACTTTTGAAAGTCAAAGAGTCACATTTTGAAAAATTCCAAAAATTAAGATATGTGGGACTTAGGGTCTTAGTTAGGATTTGACAAGTGTCTGTCATTTCCACCAAAACTACCTGTCCAGGTCCAATCCAAAATTTGACCCTGAAAACAAAAACCAGACCTCTGCCACTTTTGGAGGCTTAGTCAGTTCAAATAACTATTGATATAGCCGTAATTTTTTTGGCTGGACTTGTTTTGGTTCAATAAACTTATTCAGGTATTATTTTTAGAATTTAACATTATGTCACAGGCATCACTTTTGCCTGTACGAGGAGTAAACTGTCTGTCCAAAATGATGGGTGGACAGGTGGCTAGCTAACCCTAGCTAACACCCTGATATGATGTGGGCATGGAATCAGAAAATTTGATACCCCTTTGGAGACTCAAAGAGGTGAATTTGATATCCTTAGCAGGACTAGAAGAGACTTTTGGAATATGATATCCCTAGAGTGAGTCATTTTTTGGATTTGATACCCCTCTGGCCTCGAGACTAGCGCTAGTCTTGCTTTTTTCAGATTGAGCATGAGTACCTGACCAGAATCGAAGTACCCAATTGGGAAGTGAAGCCACTATACTCACTTCTTCAGATTCTTCTGCCATCATCAATCCACCAAGTTTCCTTTTACTTTATTGATTCTTGAGACTGCAATCTGAAAAAACAAATGTAATTTCACTGAATTAACTATTAATTGGATTAATTCATTGTAAAGTAGCTAAGCACAACTGAAACTGAAATTAATTAGGTATACACCAAGCAAACAGAGAAAGAGGCTTACGCATCATACACTGGAACATGGAAACATTCAAACATTACAACTAGCGCACAAGATCAAATTAATGATGCTTAATCGTTATTCTTAATATATCAATATACAGGGAAAGAAGAATTACGCGCCATTACACTGAGCTACAGACATTTCCATGAATTTACAAATGGAAACATAACATGCATATGAGCAGATATACCAGAGAAAAACTCGGACATACCTGCCTGTGCTGGGACTTCAACCCCAGACCTCTACAGCAGTCGTATGTCCGGCGCTCTTACCACTGAGCTACAGACTGTTCTGATAAACAGGACTCAAGTCTGGTACTTATGGATATGAGCAGTCAAATGCGCTAGTGCCCGACAGCGCGAGAGGTCTGGGGTTCTCCTTCTGGCCCTGTATACACCAAGCATTAGTAAGGTTTCCAAGCTGTGCGAGAGAGGGGCCACTACCCACCTAGGTTTCATTATCATTGAGGTACAGGACTTTTTATTTTTTCGGAGAAAGAGCAGGTAGGGCAACTACTTGATTATATTTCTACATGTTCATATTACATACTCTGAAAATTTTAGAAAATTCGCACATGTCCGTGTTTTTAAAATCACATTTTTGTTCCTAAAATGGGGGTTATAGCGCCCTCAACAGGCACTCTCTGCATAGGGCTACATGTAAAGACCAGTTATAGACAAATGGACCTAAAATAAAACAGACTCGTTCATTTTTCCTCAAATTTTGCATATGATGTGGATTTAACATCTGGAATGTAATGCAAGTGGTGTCGTTGCTGCTCTTCTAAATTCATTTATAAAATGTCCGCCCCAGACCAAGGTGTATATACCCCTCGTCCACCCACCCCTGGTCTGGATCTGCTCCTGGGCCGATAAAAGTGGGCCCTGTATGGACCCTACATTGCAATGCACTCTCTCTTAGTTTTGGATATATATTTTTTTATTTCATTCAAATCTCCTAGGCGAAATGTCAACCGTGCTAGCATGGTCAACCATGGTCAACCATGGTCAAAACATGGTTGACCATGGTTAACTATGGTCAGCCATGGTGGCTTGACCATGGTCAACCATGGTCACCATGGTATACCATGCTTTAGCATGGCCGAGCATGGTCAGCCATGGTCTTCACCTCACTTGACCATAGTTGACCATGGTCACTTTTAAGTATACCATGGTCAATGATGCTTTATCATGGGTGAGCATGGTCAGCCATGTTCATCACCTCACTTGACCATGGTTGACCATGGTCACTTCAAGTATACCATGGTCAATCATGCTTTAGCATGGGTGAGCATGGTCAGCCATGGTCATCACCTCACCTGACCATGGTCACTTCAAGTATACCATGGTCAACCATGCTTTAGCATGTGTGAGCATGGTCATCACCTCACCTGACCATGGTTGACCATGGTTACTTCAAGTATACCATGGTCAACCATGCTTTAGCATGGCTGAGCATGGTCAGCCATGGTCATCACCTCACCTGACCATGGTTGACCATGGTCACTTTTAAGTATACCATGGTCGACCATGCTTTAGCATGGCTGAGCATTGTCAGCCATGGTCATCACCTCACCTGACCATGGTTGACTCTGGGTAGTGAATGAGAAAAAGCGCCCTCTGTTGTTATTAATCGTATTTAATGCGTATTTACAACGTTGTGAATAAATATTTGACACCATAGAATATAAAAACTAGTAATTTGATAAGTTAAAATAAGATTTTTAACGGAATAAATCTAAATATTATGATTATGCAGTTTATTCCGTTAAATATTTACCCCATAATTTCCCTCATTCTTCAGGCCCTGCCCTCTATCGGGTGCTAATTTAAAGTTTAAGCTTGATTGCTCTTGATTGCTATTGTTTCTTAACCATGGTCAAACATGCAAATTTTTGACCATGGTTGACCATGGTCTCTGGCCGTGGTGCCATTTTTCAAAAACATGGTTGACCATGGTTGACCATGGTCAAAAACATGGTTGACCATGGTCAAAAACATGGTTGACCATGGTCAAAAACATGGTTGACCATGGTCAAAACCCTGGTTGTTGAACTATGGTTGACAATGGTTCAACCATGGTCAAACATGCTAAGTTTTAACCATGGTTGACCATGGTCACTTTAGATAGACCATGGTCAAAAGGTTAACCATGGTTGACCATGGTCTCTGGCCGTGGTGCCATTTTTCAAAAGCATGGTTGACCATGGTTTGACCATGGTCAAAACCCATGGTTGAACCATGGTTGACCATGGTTAACCATAGTTCAACCATGCCTTTTTCGCATAGGCTGTATTCTGGCTGGCCCTGTTTATTTTATGGTTCTGACGCAATATCACCTGCTGAAGCCTTCCAACCGATCAGACTCAAAATGCATGCACTCTAAATTCATGATAAGGGACACTGAATTTTATGACTATACTTAGAGTTACGATATTTTGGGCTACAATCCCCAGCAGTGGCGTAGCGTGTGTCATCCGATTGGGGGCACTGACCATGATTGGGGGCACCAGGTCTGATGGGGGGGGGGGGCACAAGCCATTTTTGGCAATCCCCCGTGCCCCTATGACGCTACGCCACCGATCCCAATAAGATACTAAAGGAGCTGTAAGGGTATATATTTCAACACACACTTAATGCATAAAATCATATGAAACAGAATTCTTTTACATTGAGGGCATCCTGATCCTCAGCAAATTTACAATACGGCTTTAACTATACAATACAGAACAAAATGTGTTGGATCACCTAAGGTGTTTTTGAAGCTTCAAATGACCTCACAGTCACCATGGACAAAATGTGTTGGATCACCTAAGGTGTTTTTGAAGCTTCAAATGACCTCACAGTCACCATGAAATTCACCCCAACCTCCCCCTTTCCCCCAGTCAATGTTGGGTACTCCCACAACATCAGAAACAAAATACAAGGATGGAAGGGGGGATCAAAGCACATGCTAAAAGTGATCCAACAATTTTGTCCTGGTTTGTAGCTATATGCTTTGTCAGTATACACTTACCTCAAAAGGTGAATGAAAGATGCTATATACAAGAATTCAAATGAACACTGTTTCATTCATTACTCGAGCTTTGATCACTACTGATAAGTATCCACATTAAAGCACAGTACATATTTTGTTAGAAATTTGCACACCACTTGATCGATTCACTGGTCTCTTACACAGGCTTACACTGCAAATATACGTAAGGAATAACCCAGAGTAATGACCTATCAATTGTAAACAATTTGTAAAACAAAAGTTGTGTATATTGTGCCTCTGACAAATGTATAGATATGCACAAAATTTCTTGACTTTGATCGGCCTAGTTGTAAATAATTAATAAAACAAAAGTTGCGTATATTGTGCCTCTGACAAACGTACATGCAAAGTTTCTTTGTACTTTGATCGGACTTGTTGTAAATAATTAGTAAAACAAAAGTTACGTACATATTGTACCTCTGACAAACGTGCAGATTTGCACAAAGTTTCTTTGTACTTTGATCAGCCTTGTTTGTTAGCAAGTCAGTTTACCATTATGCCAGACCTATATTGGCGAGGGGAAGGAAAGCAAAAACTTTTTTTCTCAGGTGGTGTTGTTTTGACCCAGGGACCTGTTGGGTGCCAGACACACCCACAGCCACACCTTGCCATTGCCACCAAGCTTTTTGCGGGGCTTTTTGTACCTATACAGTTCGCATGATGATGTAATCACAGCACATGGGATACCCCGCGCTTGCAGGTGCTTTGTGAATTGAGGTTTTTTGATGTTTGGTACGGTTAGGGGTTAAAGCCATATCATAACATTTGCTGATGAAGACACCCTCAATATTTTTCAAAATTCTTGTTTTTTACACGATTGTTACGTACTTTAGTAAACTAACATACCCTGCAAACCCATGATCAAGACTTTAGGTGCTGTAGTTTCATCGAAATTCAAGATTTTGAATAAACCGTAGGAACCGTCGTTTTATTATTACGATGGAAATATTAGTCGAACGTGTACACGATGTGCATAACACAGTACCTACATAGCGTGCGGGCAGTCGTGACATATCAAAAGAGCAGACACAACTCGCATTTGAATGAGTGACTCGCATTGGCGACATATGCGCTGGTATTAAATAGCGATTCTCATTGTATTGCCTCGTCTGTTTGGGCCCAAATTAAAAGAGGACATATCTGACAGTGAAAACTAACATTTTATACCAAATAAATACAATTCTACTTCTTATGGAAATGTTATAATATGGTTTTAATATGCACAAGAAAAAGATGAGTGAACTTTATGCTCAAGAAGTTTATTAACCCTCAGTTGTTGGTTTTGGTTAGTTTGTTTGTTTTTGATAATTTAAGTTTTATATCAAAAACAAAACCATGACCATGTTAACCCTCTGCAATTGTTTATGAATCATAGTTGTAATAACTAACTACCCAGTTATCTCCTTTATGCTATTCCTGCTGAAACTGGCTTACACAAAGAAAGTGAGACATAGTAAAGTCTGCACAAAAAGTAACACAGCTGTTATAAATACGCTTTTAGCTTCATTTGTCAAATGTCGTTCGATATTATCGACACAGTAGTGCTTTTAAAGTAAAATAACTGATGTCAAAGCTGCAGTTTACAGCGATCAATGGTTATTACACAAGCATTGTCAATTATCTTCACGCTGACTTCAAATCAATACAAATAGCTGCAACTTTTATATTCAGGTATTTTTCTTTCAAAACACTGCTGTGTTGTAAATATTGAACAAAATTTGACAAATATGGTATCAAAATGCGCGTAAATAAATTGTCCTTTGAAATATTGTGAAAACAATTATTAGTTCTGAAGCTATGCATATTTATAACAGCTGTGTTACTTTTTGTGCAGACTTTATCATTCAAAGTATAAGACTAGGGATGAGAGTCCACACATTTGTTTTTAAAGGAAACTAATAATTATTCCAAGCCTACAATTTGACAGCAAAATATGAGAATTAACATACTTGGTACTTGTTGGTTGTCCTCCATAGGATACCACAGGGGCATTTTAACAAGAGGTGGTGGTCACAAAAAATTAAGTTACCTCTCGTTAGAAGTATCACAAATTTTTAATTAAAGTCCTATACTTTACCTAATTTATTTAACATGTTTACTTTAAGGGGGTACTACACCCCTCAATAAATTTGCGACTATTTTTGCATTTTTCTCAAAAACTAATAACACGCTGCACACCGACACCGCCTGGCTAATAATTATTTGGTGGAGCAGGGACACTAAAATGAATACACGGGATCGATACACGTGAATTGCTATGCACAATTTTGATATCAGACGAAAATCTTCGAATACTGGGTTAGAAATTGATGAATATCTCCCGCAAATAAATTTTTCTCAAGAAACCAGATGTGGTCTCATACACCTGAAAATACGTGTTGAACAGATATGATAGTCGCTAGAATGCGCTTTGAAAATTGGCCGTGCGCTTTGAACTCATAATCTGACCATTTTATATTGCGTTGGTCCTCTAATACCCTGTATAGACTACAGCGTGTAGTACAGCTGCACTCACTGTAGGCAGTATAAAAGTCGATGACCATTGACCTCAATGGGGTATACAAGCTTATTCACGCACAACCAAGATCAATTACCCGGTATTGTGAGTAGCCTTAGTTATGTCCCTCGACTAATTATTAGTTCTAAAGAGCTTTAAAGGTTTGAACCAAATGGCTAATCGTGGCTGTGGATTCAACCTACCATGGCTATTCCTGCCATGAAGATATAGGGTCGATGACACTGTGCGCTGGTAACAAAAGTTATGTATATTATAGGGGTAAGAAATCCAATTACTACACTGAAATTTCAGTGACCCAAGAGAAGCGGTTCAATACTTATGATAGAAAATGAGGTACCACTAGGATGTACCTCATTTCCTATCATATTTGCTGAACCACTTGTCTTGAGTCACTGAAATTTCAGTGTAGTAATTGGATTCCTTGCCCCAATAATATACATTATTATGTTTTGATGGATCCAAGTTGTGATAATATTGGATCCAAAACATAATAATGATAAAATTGGATGCTTTACGCCCATATTTATTGGTCTCGCTATGAGTTTTAAATATTGAACTCGACTCACGCCTCGTCCAATATTTTAAAACTCATAGCTCGACTCAATAAATATGGGCTCAACCGATCCAATTTTATATCATAACTTTTTTACCAGTGTGTTATTAATTTTTGAGAAAAATGCAAAAATAGTCACAAATTTACCACAGGGGTGTAGTACCCCCTTAATACACGCAATATAGTCCAGACAGGTCAACTATGATATAAAATTGGATCAATTGTGCCCATATTTATTGGTCGAGATATGAGTTTTAAAATATTGGACGAGATGTAATCGAGTCCAATATTTTAAAACTCATAACTCATACTATTTTTCAGCATTCTCTTGGTCGGGCTGACGTCACGAAGGGGAAATAGCCTTGTAAAACCAGTGTGCGCATGTGCAGTTCCTCTTTCTCGAGCTGGTTGCTATGTGCGCGCTTGTGCAAAGAGGACGAAGGGGACAATGTTCCCGGATGTCCGACCGAGTGAATAGTGGTAAAAGCCTAACATTTCCCGCCAATTACAAGCTGATCAAAGTATAATTATGCAGGATCATTTATTTCATTAGGTATTTCTTGAAATTTTTCCCTCGAATAGGTGCCTTAGTCAGATAAATGCATTAAAAAGAACTACCCCCTCAATGAATGACCCTTAATTCCAAAACCGGTTGCTGTATGCCAATTTCGTACAAAGCAGTGGAAGCAGAATTGATTTCTGTGCATAATGATACCTCATTTGTTGCAATGGTCCCAATATTGACATCGCAGCATACTTTTACATGAAAGCAACTCAAGGTTTGTTGTAGCAAAATCTTATTCAAAATTATACATCTAAAAATACACCCAGCTATATTTTACCATTAGGGGTGGTGTAATAATTATGTGTATATTCATTTGGGATCCAGGGATTAAATTATCCAAGGGGGAAAGCATTTTTTGGCAGGTTGAAAGGGGGACAACAGATTTTTTGGGCACTCTTTTAAGTTATGCCATAAAAAGGTGTAGGGAAAAAGCGACACGCTCAATTGCAAACATACTCTGCTGCAGGGCCCTAATCACATGATAAGACAATTCATGATTAGAAATTTGAATTCCCCAAAATCTGGCATGTGCGAAGAGGAGGGGACAAATTTTGGTGCATACTATTTTGAGAATACAAGCCTCCTGGTAGGTTTACTTTATTGCAAAGTCTATACTTTATTGCAAAGTCTCTAAGCAAACAGAAGTAACACAGTTCAAGTAACTATTCCCAAGCCACTTTCACAAGGGGAAACTACAATGGACTGCTCATCATAAAAAGGGTGAAATAAGGCTCCGAAGGTGACTGCGCTGGTGTTCTACCAATGAGTAACTTCTCCCACCACCCCCTCCCTATATCAGTGGAAGCACAGATGGTGGGTCTTTATACCCTACATGTTGTATTTCCCCAGTTCATCCTGGGAGTTCATCTGATCAAACACACATACACTAAATAATCACATTTTGAACAAAAGCAAGTAGCAAATAGACACCACATTGTGGTTATTATTAATGTTGTTCTGTTGGTATTACATTATAATACTTAGCTATACAAAATACTTACAAAAATAATACAGCAGTACATATTATGAGTCTCTTGTTTTACAAAATAATGCACAATATTGTGGGGTTATTGACACCCAATGCATTATGTGAAGTAATTTTGGTATAACTTTTGATGCTAGGATTAATTTAATGAATGCCAGGTCAAATTATTTCATTTGATACAAAAGATTGTGACAAAAAAGGCATTATTATTCAATTCTCTACCGTAAAAACTCGGTAGTTAGCATATGTGCTTTCTATCGAGCACTTTTGAAAACATGAAATTGTATCAAAGTCGGGCGCTTTACCAACTGAGCTATGGGGTTGAGACACACGTTTGCAGGTTTACTTGCTCATTAACTAGGCCTATGTGTATCAATGATTTGCTTAAAACCCTTTACACTTTTGTGGATGGGGCTCTTCATGTTTGCATGTTTTAAAAGCGCTCGATTGTAAGCACATATGCCTTCTGTCAAGTTTTTACGGTATATGGAATGCAGGGTTTTTCAAACATGCCATGATACAAGTTTTATACACAAATGCGTATTTTTGAGTTTTGAGTATCATTTCGGAGCTGCTCTTTTTTGTTATGCCATGATTTTTCAGTTGTAAAGGTCACAGCTTACATACATTTGTGAACATCAAAAATATTTAGCCCTGTTGTGTATATTATTCCTGTAATGGGAAATTGTGTTGTACCTAAATTTCTTCCCTCATTGCAGTGGGCGATCTTTGTATTGAGTTCAATATCCCAACTTATCACATAATTCACTGGAAACTAACAAAGGAAAATATTTTTAACAAAGTAAAATATTCATTTATCTTATGAATATTTCCGCTAATGCCCTGTTACTATCATCAGTCACTGGTGACTTCTTCTCCGCACTGACCAAATATTTATAAATGTATTCTAAGATCAGTGGCTCTTGCCCATTGATACTATATGTGACTCCTCGCCACAACTGAGCCCGGATGTCGCCAATCATCATTTTGAGATATTCAACCAAAATATTCTGCTTGAAATTAGCTTTAAAATGATGTATATCATGTCTATAGTACTTGACATTTAAGTAGTGAAAATCAATAAAACAGTCAATAAATCCTTTCTTTCCTATTGTTTATTGTTAAGTTCGATGGAGCATATCTCAATAGTGGCACTGGCGACATCCGGGCTCAGTTGTGGCGAGGAGTCACATATTACACTTTAAAGATAAGCCACTCCAAACAAATCAATTGTAGAATTTTGAAATTGGTAATTTTTATTAACCTTAAGATCCCCATGCTTTTTGGCTATGGGAAAGGAAGGAGGATATAAAGAGAGCAGGTTTTTGTTTCCCTCATGATTTGAACCCCAGACCCCTCACACACCCAGCACGCTATCGGTGACTGGTAGCCACAGGTGTCTCACTGGCCCAGCCAACAAAACATGCATATATATGACTTCGGGTGATTGCATCATCGCTTGCATGGGATGCATGCATGCACAGTGGCTTCAAGCTGTTGGATTTAGTTGGATCAGGGGAGGGTTAGGGAAAATAGACGTCAGCTTTTGACTACTGTGTATCGCCTTATATCCCAGCATACACCACAACTTTGCAGCAATATCTATGTCTGTATTCACAGCAGCAGATAGGTGTATCCCATCATGCTCTGCAGTACCACAGTAGAACTGCACATGCCATAGAAAGTGTACACAAAATCCCTCACTTCAACTTTCAATTACTCGCTTATACCAGGGGAGTTAAGACTTTTGTTTGAAAAAATATGATCTCCAAAGTATTGTGAAACTATTCATAGCTCTCAATATCTAAGCCGCTCGTACTTATGTTTTGTATGTATTTGTTATGGAGCAAGCAGATGCATGATGGGATACTCCCTTCAGCTGCTGTGGTCTGTATTCAATCTGGTATCTTTGGTACAGTCCTCAGTTTGATATAAGTGATGATATAGAGGCCTAAGCCAATGATACCCATAGCCATAAAATTCTGCCATAGTCCCCATGTTGAGTAGTCAATACCCTGGATCTCAAGGTAGTAATTGCCAGGTATACTGAAATAATAAAACATGCGATGTTTAATATCAGATTATATCAGTCTGTAATGCCAGAATATACACCACAAGGTTCTTGATTAGTACTGTGCAGTCCCAGGGCAGTACCAGTGTAGTACCTCTGCTGGTGGGTCCTGTGCAGAAGCAGCATTAGTACTGTGTAGGTACTCTGTGTGTACCAGTCAGGTACCTTGGCAATGATGTACCTGTGCAGACAGCCCCAATAAGAATCTTGTAGTGTATTATATTTCAATGTTTTACGTGCATTTTACAGCAGCGTTTTTCTACTCTACATTACGGCCTTTCTGCAACGGGAAAAACTCTACTCTATGGCTGAAGCCTGAACGAGCCTTTCAAGTAGGATTACAGTTAGCCTCGGGCACTTTTTTCTTCTTTTTCTTTGCAAATGACCCTAAAAATAACCTAAATCTGTAAAGAAAATTGCACATCTTTTTCATTGATGTATTTTAACACAAAAAAATGCTGATTTTACATGGATACAGCACAAAAATTCCCCAAAATGCAAAATTTGGTTGGGCCCATAAGACAGGGCTTTTTTCATCTCCTTACTATGTTTTTACTTAATTTTACATAAAGATAGGAGCACTCAACTCTCTCTTTCCCTCTCTCTCTCATTCCCTCTTATACACTCTCATTCTCTATCATTTCTTCTTCCACTCCCTCATTTTCTCTGCACAGCCTGTTTTGTTATTCAATACATGTACTGTAGCATTTTGTTTTGCTTTATATGATACTTTAGCTCCTTAAGCCCTCATCTTCAAGAATTCATAACCAAATTCATAACTGAACAACTTTCCAAAATGGATTTTAAGGTTTCCCATTCCAAATCATGTTATTTAAAACTTACCATGTGAAATTACTTGGTGGTGGGTAGCAGAAGACCATATCTTTTAGTTCATTGATACTCAAAACCTGTAGGAGATATAGTAAGTGTCAGGATTATAGATTTCACACATCAAATTTTCACTAAAACTATTTAAAAGAAAAAGGTAATGTATCACACTTTATATAATCTATATGCTAAATAGCCGATAATTTTTAAATTTTAGAATGATTGCCCTGTCCGTTTGCTTTTCTTTTGTTTAAATCGGATATCCCTAAGCTCAGTTATGGAATTCCTAAGTCGGACTGTCTTAAAAGTAAAAAATCAGATATCGTCCTTTAATGTTCAATTTCTTTGTAGGAAAGTGATCAAAGTTTAAAAATCTAAAAGTGTAAAAAAATTGCAGATGGCATTTCAATCCGAAACTTTCAGGCAACATTTTTATCATTATTAGCATCACAAATTTGCATAAAACTCAATTTCCATAAAAAAAAAAATCACCCCTGTTTTTTGGCTGTTTTTTCATTTTGGTCATATCCAGAGTGCCTCCTTTTGACCAGTGGCGTAGCCAGGGGTAGCCCCTGTGAGAAGTCCCCCCAGGTGCTAACAGCCCGGTATGTAAGATTTTAAGCCCTTTTAGTGCTTTTTAGCCCATTTGCATCAAAATTTGCCCCCCTTAAAAGTTGGATTAATTGCCCCCGTTTGCCCACCCTCTGAAAAAGTGCTGGCTATGCCACTCACTTAAAAATAAAGGAAGACCAAGATCTCACCTTGTAGCTATACCGTGCTAAACTGCAGTATTCCAACCAGGCCAACCACGGTGGCAGGGATTGAATGTTAATCAGAAATCCAGAAAATAACTAGGAAAAGAAAGAAAATATGCAAGTCATATATCCACCACCAATGATTCTGGAGCACTTTATACTAAAAAAAAATCAATAAATGTTGGCATTTATACAGCACCGCCACCTTTCACGTGTATCAAAGCGCTTTACATTTATTCTGCTATCGTTAGAATATGTCAGCTGCCATACAATCACAAAGGCATGCTCATTACCTTTGGTAGGCTTTCAATGGACAATATTCCTAACAGCTCCCTATTACACCTCTGGGTAGAGCAATGCAAGTGAGATAAAGCACCTTGGATAAGGTGACGAAAAGAGAAAACCTTGTTTTACAGGCCCAAACAACACACACTTGTACAAAATGGCAAAACTAATTTTTCATGCACAAATGAATACCGCCCAATAATTCAACAATTTTAGAAACAAAAATTTCTTCAAATGTCTCATTATTTGCCTTTGAAAAATCAAATTGTTTAAAGATTGCATTCAAAGAAGCATCTGCCATATGCCTGCAGATGTACCAAACTCTTCTTAAAAAATAAAAATTCTGCCAGACCGACCGACCGACCCTATTTGAAAAATGACCCTACTTGTCCACCTGTAAAACAGGATTTTTTTATTTTCATTGCCTAAGCCACTCATTTGTGCAAATGAAGTAAGTAGCTGCTTTGGGGAAATATCTGATAAACAAATGATGCTAGACTTATATTTAGACTGAGTGGTCAAAAATTGCCCTCTGAAACGAAAATTGGCAAGAAATTCAACATAAATTGTAAAATAATGAATCCAACGTGTTCCTTATCATTTTCTTAAAACAAATAAACATACTTCCATTTCATTACAATTGTATTTTACGTTCGCAGATCTGAAATTAAGTACAACAAATCGTAGCGCCTGTCAATTGCGAGCTTTACATGAATGCAAATTTTTGGCTTTAAAAAATCATCAAAGTCAACATCAAAATCAAAATCATCAACTAATATTAAGAAGATGTTTTTATGTCAAATTGAGGCTTTAAATAAATTTGTCTTACCATTTGTAAAATCAATGAGATTGCTATGAACATTTCTGCATTGGCAAGTTTCCTACAACTGGCTCCAATGATGAAATTGAAGCCAATGGACGAATATACGCAGACTAGTAAATCTAACATATAGATGAAGAAATTCTCCACGCCTGGTTTTAAACCTGTGATATTTCAAAAGAATACATATTTGTATGAGTCTACGGAAAAGCAATTTATATTCATAAACTTATTATTATTATTTTTGCCAATAGGAGTTACAATTTGGGAACAAAATCTTGGGACACTTTGGTATCATGCATTAAAATTGACCCTGTCCTAACCTATGCTACATCATGGGGCGTGTGTGGGGGTGTGTGTGTGTGTGTGTGTTTGCATTACAAATACTTCCGAGGACTCTGACATAACAACACACCAACACACTGAGGACATTTTTTTTACCGAGGACCTAAACACGCGTCCTCGCTACGCAAACCTTGTTAAACGGTGACAAATGAGGTATTATACTCTACTACTCCCTCTATAGATTAATGTCCTCGTAGTGTTAACCGGAATCGAATTTATTCGGTATTACCGACCTCTTGAGCACTTGACATAACAACCCACCGACACACCGAGGACACACACACATTTGGATTTGGACTTGTAAAAATTTTGTCATTTTATTTCAGGTCCTCGGAAGTATTTGTAATTCACGGGGGGGGGGATGGTGTGGGTATGTTGGGTGTATGTGGGTGGGAATCTCACTTTCAAACAAATAACTTACCCATCATGTAATAACTGATACATGCAAATAGAATAGTCGGAATGGTTCGTTGCGGCAACAAATCTGCCAATAACTTGGAGAGAAAATAAGAGGAAACACGATAGAAACCACTTCTAGCTTCATGTCTGGAATAAAGCAAAGACAGGTGCAGCTGTAAATAATAAGGACAATTTTCTAACAAGAGAAAAATAAATAAATGATAGACAGTACAACATCTAACATGGTCCAAGGAGGCCAAACACAGCAAATTTGAAACTGAGATAAACCCAAAAATATGGAGTAACAAACAAGCAAATATATACAAAAATAGACATCCCAAAACTTCAGAACTTTAGAACCAAGTATGCGAGACCTTGGGCGTTTTCATTAAATGAACATCTTCTTGACAGTTGTTACTAATATTATGCAATAATTTTTAGCAAAGAATAACAAAATTAAAGTTTGACCGAAATCATAGTAATTTACTAATATTATGCAATAATTTTTGACAAATAATAACAAAATTAAAAGTTTGACCGAAATCATACATTATGGAATTGTGCCTCTGCGTAGCACTCTATAAATCACTACGCTTTTATTTTCTGGCTTTCATTATTTTGTGCATGTTGTAATGCCACATGAAAACTAAAATAGACTCACATGAACACAACTCGCTCATCCATCAAAAGTTCCACTGCACCGCCATTCATGACTTGAGTCAGCATAAGAATAAAGAAAAATGCACCCATTCTGTAAAGAAAATAATGGATATTATTAAGCTATTATTGCTTTTGTCCACTACAATAAATCTTACATTTACCAAGAGTGCTGCTTCCATGTCTTTTATCAGATGTATGTAGATGATTTTCTATTATATTGGGTAGCTAAGCAACAATCTGTGATGACATCGCATCAAGTAACATCGTCAAAGTTGATTGACTTCATAACTTCATGCCTGTGGTCTTGTTAGGCTTTGGAAGTTTGTCCCACATGATCTATCTTGATCTAAATCTTGTGTCTCTATTGGTCGGATAAGAAATGACCTCTAGATTAACTTTAATGATGTCATCAAATGTGAAGTCATCTCATCAGGTTGTTCACTAGAATAAATCACTAGCCACTTTCCCCCCAGACATCCAAAAAGGGTATTTCACCAATCTCTTACAAATTTAGCGAAGCCACGCCATCCTGCTGTTAGGTTGTTGATGACATAATATCAGACATTTAGGCCTACATGGCCTGTTGTCAGTAAGAATCATTAATTACAAAATTCTCAGTGCAACTAATATGCAATCATTGGCATTCAAACAAAAGACTGCCAGGTTTACTACAAACTCACCTATCCTGTATTCCAGAAGTAGCACTCTCCTCCAATTGGAAGAATATTCCACCAACAATAAAGGCAAAAAAACAAGTCACCAAAATCTGAAAGTAGAATGAATTGTATCATAAGGTAAGGGCATGAGTTTTTAACAAGCGCATAAGGTCAGTGACAGGGGGTTTAAGAGCCATTGTCTTCAACATAGAGAAACTTCACCAATCACCATGTGTTTTTAGTGCACTGTTTCAGTAGATGACATGATATATGATGTAAAGACGATGTAAAAACCAACCTTGGGACTTGTGCTGTTAAAACGCATGCCAAATCTAATGGGCAACAAGGCTGTGGAGCAGTTTTATGGACATATACTGTTTTCTTGGGTTGCCCATTTATTCTGAAGGAGCTTTATTCTGAAAGGATGGTATTCTGAATTGAGAAAGGCATTATTTCAAAGGGGGGTTAATCTGAAAATTTGGGTTATGGTGCAGGTTAAGGTTAGAGTAAGTATACAGGTTAGGGTTAGTGTTAGGGTCAAAGTTATGCTTAGGGTTATGCAAAAATTTGAAATAACAACCCTCTTGCTCAATTTGGAATAATGCACCTTCATAATAATGCACCTTCGAAATAATGCCGCTTCGAATAACAGGTAGGAACCGCGATCTCAAGCAGTAGCCTATGATTACGAACCCTATCTATGGTCCACTTATCTATGGGAAAATGGATTAAAGTAGTTTAAAGCTTAAAATGTCCACACTCCGTTAGAACTAGAGTAAAGATCAAATACTCCTCATGACTGAGATGTATAAGCTACAATAGTTACTATGTTGATTTCAACCTCTCTCTTTACTACTCTGGATAATACTCCACAAACATAAGCGCACCTGAGGATTCAGCTTGTGAAAGTAACATAGATCCATTTTGCTACACTGCCCTCATCTTATCGAAACAATGTCCTAACCCATTGACTTACCTGTCCGTAAGATGACTTAGGATTCCGTTTCATGTTCAGAAATGCTCTCTTGCTACAGTAATATAACTGAAATAAAGGCATTGATATATTATATTTAATTTAAGATTCACTAACCAGGGTTAAGAGTATCTTAAAAATGTCCGTGATTTAACATGCGCTACACCTAAGTACCAGCACACTTCAACAATTATTCCGCTGCCATTAGGGTATATCAGAATCATTTCCGCTTCCACAAGTCCGCAACTGATGCGCAGGTACTCTCAGCGACTTAGATTGTGATTACCCCCAGCAGCTCCCCAATTTACACCTGGGTGGAGTGAAGCAATTAGGAATTAAGCCGTCTTGCTTAAGGACGCAACACACTGGCCGTAGTGGGGCTCGAACCCACAACCTTTCGATTATGAAGCTCGCGCTCCAACCATTAGGCCACCGTGCTTCCAAATATACCTTTGGAAAGTATATTTTGCGATGACCCAACGTTGCTACTATAGATTCGTAAACACAGAATTAAGAATGACATAGAACTCATTAACCTGTGTTAAGAATGATATAGAACTCACTAACCTGTGTAAAGAATGAAGTAGGATATCCCACATTGATTACACCAGTATCGTCCTCTTGAGAGGTCTCGTAGATCTTTTTGTCTCATTTTGTAAGTCTTCAAAATATTTAGTCTTGCGGAAATGATGTGCTAATGAGATTTGATCCCGTCGAGTATCAGTGTTTCGGAGGTCACCTCGTTCTACATCTTCTGATGCTGTTCATGGAAAGAGAACAAAAAAAATTGGCTATTTCACTTACAATCCACACTCTCCATGTGGAAGATTTTGGAAATATCTTCCACAGAGGGAGTAGCAATTTCAAATGGAATGAACATATTAGGCAGTTCCATTTGAAACTCACCCTCCTTCTGTGGAAGATTCAGGTTGAGTGTGTATGGAATTTAAATGGAGCTAATCAGTGTTTTCATTCCATTTGAAATTCATACCCCCTGTGGAAATTATCAATAGCCCAATAAGGCTTGCAATTCAAGTAGTCCTGATCTGCTTGATGATTTAAACATCAGTTTGCTTCAAGATCAGTAGTGATGTCAATGCTTTATCACTGTTGCGACACATGCGTGCTGACAAGCTGCCCTTGTACACATGTGTATACGCTCTGCGCGATTCACTTTATGCGCACGATTCAATACTGCGACCAGAGAAATATGCACTTCCTTCACTAACACACTTGAAGTGGATTGTATAATAAGTGATAACCATTTTCATATTAATTATTTCAAATGAGCAACAAATACTTTACAGTAATTCTTAAGATACAGGTCAAAATATGGAAATATTATGTTAGTTCTCATGTTACCTTACAATCATGTTCTACTGGAGCATCAACAAACTTTTTGATTTTCCTAGCAGCAGAGGGGTGTTTACTAACTCTTGCCTAACATTACAAGAATGTTAGGAAAGTACAAACAATTTTCTGAATTGAGTTGTTCAATAGATAGAAAAGTTTGAGGTGCTTTATAAGAAGGTATAAATGGACAAAATTAATGTTTTTAAATATGCCACCTGACTGACCCACCTTGAATATTCCTTGATCTGTTAAAATATCAAAATCCTTAGAAGTTTTAAGAAAACAGCAAAACATTTCAAAATTTTTTTCAAAATCTATCTATCAATGGTGAATATGTGACCTGTTCCCACATAACAAAATGTTCAGTGTTTTGTGGGGACAGGTTGAATATATCAAACTTAGCATCAGTACACTTACCTTCATCAGCAGAAGATGCTGAGCGGTCAGATGATGTGGATGCTTGGTTTTCAATAACAACATCCAGCAAGAAATCAGCGAAGTTATTATGCTCTTGACACACATAGCCTGGTAAACAGAATAAGAAAATATGCTTTATTTAAACCTAAACTAGATTATGACATAATTAAAGTTTGTTGGGCTTATAATAGGCGAAATAATAAAGACTCGTACGTAACATCATGTATTGCTATAGAATGGCGTGCACACAGTTGGGTGCAGCTCTTATGCCAGTTGTGTGTGCGTTGCATAATACGTGACTCGTGCACGCTTACGTAAATTTGTAAAACATGGAATTCCTTGCGAGACAACATTCTATCTCAATGGACTTGAATATGAATTAATGTTTGGTCATGATAAAGTGTCACTTAAACTGGACCAAAATGACAAAATGGGCTATTCCAAATGAAATCACTACACCACCTATGGAAGACATGTCTTAATCTCCCATACAGAGGGTGTTGCTTTCAAATGGAGTCGCCAATTCAGGTAACCCCATTTGAAATTCACACTCCCTGTGTGGAAGATTAAGGTCATGTCTTCCATAGAGGGTGTATGGATTTCAACTGTAATAATTTATAGTCCAATACAGCTCTTAGCAAAATTATACAACTTTTAGCATAATTCATGAAATCACTCATTACATGGTTGCATTTAAATATCAAATGTGTGATCTGTCAAAATCAGACATTCCTACAAATTTCTGATGTTGACAAAACAGGTCACACATTTGATATTTAAATGATGTCTGATTTTGACAAAATGTCTGATTTTGACAAAATCTAAGAGATTAGCCTAAGTGAGTTTTTTTGGACATCAGCTGTGTAATTTAGGCCCAACTTACCAAGTGATGAAAGGTATTTTACAGCCCCTGTAGCAGGCCCATGGTATGCAGTTAGTCCTTTAGTTAAAACATAGAGTGTGTCAAAGAGATTGAAGATTGCAAAACGAGGCTGATGAATAGAGAATATGATGGTGTGCCCTCGATGTGATAATCTGAAATTATTATGGAGATAAATAACAATGTGGGTAATGTATTAACGTAACTAATATAACAGCAAACTTGAATTTTATAATTACTACCCGGCCGATATCACCCTGACTGTTTCTACGGTAAATTTCAGCTACTTTCACATAGAAAGCCTGACCACTAGCCAAGCTTCGAGAAATCAGACCCTAGTGGATTACAAAGTTGGATCAGTGTAAGCAGTCCAAGGCTTGTAACTTTTGATTTCAGTAGCTTTGCAGTCATGCCCCCCAATCAATTGCAAAATTTAGAAAATCCAATAGAACAATAGCCAAAATGGCTTGTGCCCCCCCAATCAGACCCGTGCCCCCCATCATGGCGGTGCACCCCAATATGACGACCCATACTATGCCACTGTAGTTTGCATGTAGGTTTAGTGTCACAAGGTGGTCAAGGTAAAAGTCCTGTATTCAAATATTGCATATCACACACGATAGTGTTAGGAAACTTACTGTGCCATTGTTGACATGATGGACCCAGCAGTGCTTGCATCTAATCCTGTTGTAGGCTCATCCATAAAGAGGAATATTGGTTTAATAATCAACTCCATCCCAACATTGGTTCTCTTTCTCTCTCCTCCTGAGATACCACGTATAAATTCACATCCAACCTAGATGCGTGATAGAAAGTAACGAAATTAAATTAAAATAATTATCCAAAAGATCAATTTTAAGTGTTCAGATAGAGCAACTTGGGAAAAAGTTTACCAAGATTTAAACAAGTCCTCGCATACCAATTTTGAACTTGGGGAGCGCAGGAGGAAATCACTTGACTTGTAATCCAGAGTCCAGGGTCAAGTCCTTTCTTCACTTTCTCAATTTATTATATATCAGGTACTCCAGTCCTGCAGTCCTAATTCCTGGAATCAGGACCGAGGGGTCAGTCAAGGTTCTACGGACTACTGAACCTACCTTAGAGTCTGCACAGTCCTGCAGTCCTAATTCCTGAATCACATCTTCAACCCTCTGCTCTCTCTCCTTTTCAGTAACACTGGGAGGGAGACGCAATGCTGCAGAAAAGGCAAGATTCTCACGAACACTGAGTGTTCCCATAACCACATCATCCTGAAATAGTGCACATATTTCATTTAATGAAAACAAATTACACTGTGAAGATATGTGTCGACACCTTCTTTCATATTTTGTAGATGGAGTTACAACCCAGGGGGGTACTTAGTACAAATGACCATACGGGGACGTGCCGCAAATATGGGTAGCATTTTCGGCCTTTTAGTATATCAATGGACCCCTTTTTCTAAGCAAATTTTGGTATATGAATGGGTCCTTTATTCAAATTTTTTTCATTTTTCTCAAAAAATAGCCCAATTTTGCCTCAATCTAGCCAAAATTTTGAAATTGTCCAACAAAATTTGTAAAAACTAAGACAATATGGTTAAATTTGAATTTTGGTATATCAATGGGTCCAAATTTCTTGAAAATTTGGTATATTTATGGGTCCACTTTCAAATTCTCAGTGGCACACCCAACCAAAATCAAACTTAAGTACTCCTCCCCCCCCCATCGGAGTTACAAGTGAGAGTATGAAATAACAAACGTAATTTTTTCATCAGGTTCGCAGTCACAAATAATAAACACGGCCGAGTGGTTAAGACATAAGCCTCATTAACCTGAGGTCCTGGGTTCAATTCCCAGGCAGGATCACTTTTCCTATTTTTAAATATTCAAAGCTATTCAAAGTTGTTGTTTTTTTGTTCGGTAAGTTCTGATACCTACCTGTACAACATATCCTGATAACAGTCTGAAGTCTTCAGGTTGAGGTCCATGCCTGATGTCCTGGGTACGATTCCCAGGCAGGATCGCTTTTCCTATTTTTAAATATTAAAACCTATTTGAAGCTATTTTCCTTGTTGGGTAAAGTTCTGGTACCTACCTGTACAACATACCCTGATAGAAGTCTGAAGTCTTCTGGTTGTGGTCCACCATTAATAAGTACTGTGCCTGATATGCCTTGCTTAGATTTTCTTCCAGCTAAAATATCTAAGAGGCTACAGTAAAATCAACATGATGATAAGTCAGTTTTAGTAGTCTTACATCATGTGAACAGGTTACATGCTTGTACCAGAGCATTTGCTTATCAATCTCTAATCTTATATAAAAAATATGGTTTTCATATGGGATAAAAATGCAATTCAATTAGAGAATAAACAATAAGAATTTTACTTTTACTTTTCTCTATCGTGTGATAGAGGAAAGGCAGGTCTCTATTTTGAGTTGTGGATGTTGACTTACTGAGAGTATAAACAACACTCACTCGATTTGATGCATATAGTGTGTCTCATCTCGAGTTGAGAGTAGCACCATGTCTGATTTTGCCATTGCAGATTTGGCTCATGCCATAACCTAATCCTGCGGGGCATATACATACGCATAGAAGGGCGATTTGTCCATACACTGGTGATGCAACAGCATGAATGCACCGAATCAAATCTGCCACTGCGGAATTCAACATGGTGTTACTCTCAACTTGAGACAAGACACACTAAATTAATCCACTTTTAAATTGAATATAAGGTTGAAATTAAACTGCAACTTATTCATGGCATCAACAGGGTCTCAGATGAAATTTGGGATATAAACTATAGACCACTTGACTATCGATTTAGAATCTATGACTTGACATCATTGGTTATCAACAAAGGCGAGGGACTGGTCTATCGATATGCTTGAACGAACTGCTACACTGTTCAATGGCTTTCTTGTACTATATGAAATGGCGTGGGCGATTTAAAATGCAAGTGCCCTGAGCAAACTACGATGCATACCCACACTGCAGGGCAAAGAACAATGGAAAGTGCCACAAGTTGCACGCATATTGTCGGGCAATGATGTCACATGTCAAGTGGTCTATACTTAGCCAGTAAATGTGTATTCTCTTACACAGGAATGGATGTGAAGAAATTTTGCAGCAGTAACTTACCTTGTTTTTCCTCCTCCAGTTGGTCCCATGATTGCATTCATTCCAGGCTTGAAAACACCACTAGAACAAAAATTTAGTTCAAAATTATTATAAATTATCATAATTACATCAGTAGTAAAACTCAACCTGGTGACAAGGTATATTATTTATTTGAAATGGTAATAAACCGGTAGCTTTTAACAAATGAGCATTTGATGCAGTAGGGTGCACAAGGGCATCTGGGGAAAGAGTCCATGTCTTGCACTTTTACATTAAATTTTGTGTAAGAATATAATATACCATCATTCTTTCACTATATAGCTATGGTGTTACACATTGCATGCTTTGTGGATATTGTTTGAAACTCTGGCTATGACAGAATTTCAATGGTTTGTGTGTTAGGCTAATCGACACATTGTGGAATAAACTATAGCACCTCGTCTGTTGGAGACACCATTAACTACTTTGTTGTGTCAATACCTCCAATTAGTATCCTCAAATTGAGCATTTTATGAAACATGGTTGAACTTACCTGATACCATCCAAGATGACTTTCTCATTTTGTTTACACATTCCTGCACTGACTTGTACTGTATACTGGATGTCATGGAAAGACAATGTCCCTGTATACTTGTTTGAAGCATCATTGGGGCTGTGATTCTTATCAACGGAATAGTCAGAAATGCTGTTGTAATGGTGGCTGCCTGAATGATGGTTGCTGTCGGAAAGCAACAGTTTGGTCTACAACCAGAAAAAAAAATGAATATCAGAAGATTATTTCTTGTAATGAGGCAAGGTGTTATAGCCAGGGGCATAACCAGCTTTTTGGGTCAGGGGGCAAAATAAAATTTTGGGGGCATAGACAAAAAATATTACAGTTGCATCATACAATACATAGATTTTCGAGCTTCAAAGAAGGCTTTATTGGGATGATCTGCGCATGTAGCATGCAAAAATTGAGCATTTTACACTATATTTGCCATAATCATGCAAATGACTTCATGTCTACAATGCGCGCACATTTTTGTATTTTACACTATTTTGGCCCATGATCGGGTTGAATTTGCCCTTTTCTTTTCCTTTGCCCTCCTAATTTCCTCTTTTATTTTTTTGTCAGAGGGGCACTCTGCGAGGTGTTTATTTCACGGATGGAACTCCATTCACGAAATCTGCAAAAATAAAACCCCCAAATGACCACTAATACAGAAATTAGCCAATTGACCTTTTCAGTAAATCCCATAAGCCTTTGCGAGTACACCTGTGATGTCATCACTTGATGTCACAAGTCAAAGTGACGTCAAATGACGATATCTCAGGTGTACTCGCAACGGCTTATGGGGTTTACCAAAAAGGTCAATCACTTACTGCCCAGTTACAAAATAAATATTTTGTTAGCTTATTGATCTTGACTATACAATACCTAGCACTGTCATTATAATGATATCATTATTGTTGATTATCAATTCGATAAAAAGTTCACTTTGTACACATTAGCCCTTGAACTCGGGTATTACATCACTTTGCACTACAATATATATGACGTATACCATTTTTTACTGTGTCAACAATTGTCTGTGACATCATTTTAGCGCCAAAAATAGGCAAGTTGCATATTTTCAAAATGCACCAAAAATCTTACTATTACCATTTGAGCTATCTTTAGAATATCTACCAATTTAACATTTACAAGTATGCAAAGTATGGTCCAATATTTAATGGATACCTAAATATAATGTAAAATGTTAGGATTAAAAAGTTTTAGGCACAATAGATATATCTGAAGTTCATCATCTAGTAGCCACCAACAGCAACACCTGAGGTTGTTAATCACCTACATCAGGACTAACGATCTGGGATTATGCGTATTTACAGCTAAAGTGACTGCCAACCAGAACAGTATGTAAATCATCAAAATGTAGTTGGGCATTTCTGTAACAAATATACCTATATGTCCCAATGAGGTAGAACCAAAGAGTCACCAGATCTACCATTTTTGTGTGTGGCTAATGAAGGGCAAATAGTGTACCTACGGATTATTTCACTATGCACCCTGGGTATGCACCCGGGAAACTGATTTACTAAGTGGGTCGTTGCTCAAGTTGCATTTTGCATGAAACATAATGTGCCAAATATGTGTAACTCTTGTAACGATCAAGCTTTAGTATGCAAATTATTGTTTGATCACATCTATATAGGTGCTGTATATACGGATCCCTGGAAAAATAATAACATTTTCTATAGATCACATATTGCAGCACAGTGGCGTAGCATGAGTCTCCATATTGGGGGCACCGACCATGATTGGGGGCACCAGGTCTGATTGGGGGGGAAGCCGTTTTTCAGCAAGTTTCCTTTGGGATTTTCTAAATTTTGCAGTTGATTGGGAGGCACATGCTCCCTGTTGCTGTATTATAGATTCCTTTGATATGTTGGAGTCATATATTATACTCACCTCTTCGGATTTATCTCCCATCATCAATCCGCCAAGTTTTCTTTTTCTTTATCAATTCTTGAGATTGCAATCTGAAAGTAATGATACAAATGGAATTTACTGCAAATTCTTCAAGGCAAATAGCGGGGGCAAATAATGAATTCATTCAGGGGATGAATCTTGGACCGGGCCCTGTTTACACAGAGCCTGAAGTCGACTTCATTTGTGTGTAAACAGGGTTGTCGTCATTTGAACTTGACATAAGTCAACTTCAAATGATGTAATTAGATTATTTTCTGTGTAAATGGGGTCTAGATCTATGTTATAAGATTTGGCAGTTCTTAAAATAATGATTTTCGCTAGACCTATATATTTTAAACAAGTTATCTATGACCATTGGTCATCAATAGATTTATGACCATTGGTCATAAACATCTTGTTCACAGATTCTAAATGACAAAATTTAATGAGAAAGGCATATTAAGGGTTGTGAAGACAATAGATGAATGAAACAAATGATAAACCACAAATTTGCAAAGTCCTATTTGTCTATGAGATCCATACAGGGAGTACTTGAAACAAATCATTTTATTATAAACCAATACTGCATTTTTTCAGTGCATTTTCCAAAACAGAATCATGTCTTTCACATTAACATAATAGCACATATCTTTGTTATGCAATACACATATTTTATTGTGGGAAATAATTTCTGTACAAACTCTTCCAAAAGACAAGCCCAGGATCCACACATTACTTGTCTTGTATCTCTTTCACAACTCTAGCTACATGAATAATAGTACACTTACCTCAAACCTGGCCTCAAACCCTGCCTCAAACGATGAATGAAACGAATAGATAGCTAGAATTCAAATCAACCCTGCTCCTGCAGCTAACATTCACTACAATTTAATTGGTACAGCCACACCAGGCATGAGGCACACTACAATCAAGTTTGTCAGAAAGATGTTTGCCTGTCAAACAAAGCATTGTAAAGTAAAGTATAATATTCAATTCATGTGGACTTACTTTTATATCATGGTTAATCATCGCTTAATAGTTTGCTTTACTTTCTTTATCTACCAGGATGATTAAGAATATTCACAAATATACAAAAAGTATTATAAACGTAGACAGGCTTTAATATAGTTGGTTTTGATACTGATTTAAAAAGATCTTGTCATTTTCACAGCAAAAGGCAAGAATTAAAAATGACGAGTTAGATATTTGACTCTTTAGTGAGTGACTTCCTTTCCCCTTAGACCAAAATACTGATCCAAAGCACTCTTGACTTATGAAATTCACACTAATTTACAAACATAATTATACATGATCTTCTTCACATAATCACATGTCATACGTGATATAATATCAGCAATAATGGTCAATTTTCTTTCTATTCAAGCAGAATGTGGTAAATTTTTTTTTTAATTGCTATCTTGACCATTTAACTTTGAAACTCTTATTACTCCAATCGCAATAATAATACACAATTACTCAGTTTTCCTATATGTTTAAATTATCAGAAATAATTATTTAAAAACATTGTATACTAAAACTTTTAATTAAGTGTAACAATCATACTTACAGTGTACAGTGTATCAACACGTATATTAACCTCTGCATAAAACCATCAAATCACAGCACACCGCTCGGCCACATTCAGTTTATTGGTCTAATCTCACGTCTCGGAAAGTTTTTATACAGCCCTACCCTACATACATGTCTAGGGTTAATGAACTATATAGTGACTGTAAACCTCTCTGCGTACAGCTATCAAATCACAGCACACCTCTTGGCCACATTCAGTTTATTAGTCTAATATCACGTCTCGGAAAGTTTTTATACAGCCCTACCCTGCATACATGTCTAGGGTTAATGAACTATATAGTGACTGTAAACCTCTCTGCGTACAGCTATCAAATCACAGCACACCTCTTGGCTACATTCAGTTTATTAGTCTAATATCACGTCTCGGAAAGTTTTTATACAGCCCTACCCTGCATACATGTCTAGGGTTAATGAACTATTTAGCGACTGTAAACAATTTCAAAAGTTCCCGATAAACTTTTTAACACGACACATATTACGTACAAAAAGTTTCTTGCACTTTGCCCCTGTTTGTTTCCGAGTCAGGTTAATATGCGCAAAGTAAGTTTAGCGAACTTTACCCTCACAAAGTTTATTAACCTTCTGGTTGTTTGTTGATGAGGTACATATCAGAGACAACACACATATTGTAGTCCACTCGGTAATTGGTCATTTGTTTGCAAAGCAATGCTTTAAATAAACAGAATCTTTAACCTTGGCAACATTTAAGCAAGAAGAACCCCTCAGGGGGGCTTGGTAGTTTTTTGCAAAGAAAAATTGCCTCGTCATCTGAGTAAAAAAATTTGCTCCACCTCAGACCAAAAAAAAAAAAATTGTTCCACCTCAGGCCAGAAAAAAAAATTGGTGTCAAGGATGAAAAACAAAATTGTCACAGTTAGTGAAGAAAAATTAACCTTATTATATTTGACTATTTTAGCTTTCAAACTGTAAATTTTCTCCCACTTCATGCAGATTTGTTCCCTTTTTTTTCGTCATATTTATTATTTTAGCTTTTGTGTCAAAACACTTAATTGATTCAATCTACTTCACAAATTTTCACCAAAATCCACAACAACAGGGCCCCAAAAATTTGGGGTGCTAAAAAAAATTTGCTTCACCAAGGTGCTAAAAAAATTTGTCCGACTCAACTACCTAGCCCCCCCCCTTGATATCTAATAGGGTATCTTAATAGTTTGTAGCAAATTTGAAGCCCTAATGCGGAATGCAATTTTTTTTCACTTAAATATTTTTTTATCAAAATGTGGGACAAGATTTTTGACAAGAATTTGCTGGAGAATATGCACGTATAGTTTCACCATGTTCAAGATAAAGGATTTTATTGAGGTTTATGACTTTATACGTCTGACGATGTCAGAAGTGAGATTTTTGTGGTGGATTTTGGAGAAAAAAAGTGGAAAAAATGAAATTTCCTCAATTCGGCTGGAATAACACGCAAAAAGTGGGTGATTTTACTAATATCCGCGGGGGTGTTGAGACAAACTATTTAAGATGGACTTATCAACTGAAGACATAAATGATTGTAAATAGAAAAATAGACCAAAATGAGGCTTTTGTGTGGTTTTTGTAATCTAGACCCTCCATTTCAGGAATGTTTTATTTTTCTTTCATTTTTTGGATCCTGAGTGAATTTGTTGAATTATTGACCAAATAATGCCAAAAATATGACATTTACTATTTTTGGCTAAAAAATAGAATATACACTCCTAAATCTAGTTCATTTGTCCAGTTTCACGATCATCTAGACTACTTTTGCGAATGAAGCCGAAAATGTGGCAAAGTGGTCTGGATGATCGGGCAACACTGACGAAACCTACATTGTACTAGATTTAGAGGATATTCGTGCATTCCTAGCAATAATTACATAAAATGAGAATGCACAAGGAAATATAATGCGTTTAAATACATAATTTGTTCCAACTTCGTCTATCTTTACACAAAAGAGTAGATTTAATGCATGGTTTTGGAACCGTGTGTTATTTCATAGCGGGTAATTCAGGGGTTGATTTATAACGAACTGGCAACAAGCAATCTTGAGCAGATGAATCATCGGTTCAGGGAGCAGGGCGCTCTGTCCTTATCTACCTCGATGCTGGCTACTAAACATGTATACTCCCTATAACATGCTGCACACCATCACTTCCCAAGCGTAGCACATGAGAATGTATGAACTTTGAACAGTCATGCCATCTATTGCATGCAAATCACATTCACCTTCTCTTATACATTGGCTGGACAATGGTCAAATAGGACATAGCATACTCTTATCTGATTGTCCAGCAAGATAACTGACTGAACTTAAAATTGAACCACAGATGGAACCAGTCTCTGACTTTGGAGCTTTAAAGGCCCATTCAGTGATTTGCTCATCCGGAGGATCATCAATTCAGATCTTGGCACTTTTGTTAGTGTCATAGATGTGCTAACATAGCCTGCTAGTGGTTAAGCTGAATTAACCCTAACACTTAACCCTGCTTTTTGATATCGGATATTACAGAAGATACGAAAAAGGAGAGAAGATGAAGAAAAAAGTCACTTGGCACCCACAGCATTCGAACCTTTGATCCCCTGCATGCCAACCACACGATCACGGACCGGTAGCTACACAGGTTATCGCTGCCCGGGCAGCAATTCCATGAGCATATAACACTACGGGTGATTGCGTCATCGCAGACCCTGGGATTCACACATGCGCTTAATTTTTCATCGTGGTTTTTTGTGGTATTTTTGGGTGTTGGGGTTAATGACATTTTAGTTGAATCTGTGATGTCTATACTTGAGAAATTAACTACATGCATTTGAAAGGGCTTCAACTTTGTCAATACTGCTATTTTCTTCATTTTTTTTTGTGCAAATTTTTCATAGCAAAAATACCTACTGATAATTTTAATGACTTATTCTTCACTCTTAGGCAACTTATATATAATTTTATTTTTTTTACACCTTTGTTGGGATCACTGAAATGGCTAATATTTTTTAGGCTTAGCATTTTTAGCACAAAATTGACCAACAGACCTCGGGCAACAGACCCACTGCTGGTAGGGGTCATGGGATTAGTTAAATGGGGTCAAATTTTCAATGGGCTAATTTCATTGAGAAGTATCTCAAATTACACAGTAACATATTTTATGCTTGAGCAGATAGAGGGCATTAAGGTCAAAGGTCAAATTAATCCAAATCCACAAAAGATATTTCCACTTTTGAGTTGACAAATCCACAATTTATGAAAATTCCCATATTATCCCCCAAATCAATACTCTTTTCCCCAATGCTCACCCCTCAAAAAAAGCAATCTGGTGCCGCCAATGCAATTATGTAGGCAAGTATGCATTTGTTGATAAAAAGTCACTAACCTTGGATCTTTATTTGAAAATCATGAGTTTTATCATGATATGCGCATGACAATCAGTATACAAAGATATGAAATTCAGCGTGTAACAAGTTACAATCGACCTTGTTTTGAGGTCAATTATGTATTAATCAATGCAACTGATTGCTTTAGATTAATAATTAGAGAATAAAAGATAGGATTTTGTCTTTCGCCAATCCAATATCATGTCATAATGAATGGGCTAGCCAATATTTTGAGTAGTGGATGCCGGCGCAACTATGATAAAAATATTGGCCAGCTCATCCATTATGACACGATATTGGATAGGCAAAGACAAAATCTTGTCATTTATCTCCTCATTCTTATTCAGTTGAAGTATAATTTTTATAAGTAAAACTGAAAAGAAAGTTACTTTTGTGACTCAGTCACAGGTTGAGGACACCCCCATTGTTTTAAATGAACAAAACCGTCACGGACATCTAAACTGCTGAATCACGTTCTTAATTTGCGCCTGTGTATTATGCAAGCGCATTATTGCATGATCATTGAGGATCAACAAGTGTGCCGCAGTTGTGTGCGCCCTGTCTTATATCACTATCCAATATTGTGTGATATCATACACCTGAAAACCAATCAAATTACATAAATTCTTTACAAACCACACCCAATCAATAAGAATACATGATAAAACCATGTACAACAGGTTTTGTGATATCAATATAATTTTCATCCACAAGATAATAACATATGAGAGTCCTTTGTTTGTACAAAACGAGAGGAAAGTTTCAAATCTTTATTTCTGAGTTATGGTTAGATTCATTTTCTCTGGATCATAAGCATTCAAATGATATAATAAACAAATATTGACTGCTATAAGGGGCATGGTTAAAATTATATGCCCAATTAAGGTGATCTCAAAACCATGTTATGACCTGAGGTGCAGCCAGGTTTTTTTTGATCACCGCAGGCCTATAAATTTAACCATGTCCAAAATATAAAGCATTCAATATTTGTTTTATATACTGAATGGATGTACATGGTTATGAGTGCGCACTTTGAAAAGGATGCACATGACCGGTCAATAGTTCATTTCCATGACCAGTCAATAGTTCATTTTGATGAAATTCTCTCAATACAGGGAATAGTTAAAACAATGCCCCCACTTTTAACCAATCAGATGACAGGAATCTATATATGAGGTATATAAAACTTGTTACGATTGTTCACTCACTTGGCATTCACAAGTCAATATTTCAAAGAATTTTTTTGTTTTCCATTGGTATCTCAACTTTTCTGGTATATCCTTTTTTTCCCTGGCAATTTTCTGTTTATTTTGTGAGAACAGGTCTCATCCAAGACAAATGTTATGATCAACCATAAATGCCATCAAAATATCAGACACCTTAAAATTAATTTACATATTATATATATATACATTTTTTGCAAATCATATGTCCCTATGTCCAATTTTTGTGCATCACAGTTCTTGAAGCAGGGTGTGTCTGCTCTTCTACCAGTCCTCACAAATTGTCTAGAAGCAAAATCCTCTCTTGGCTTAAAATATCACCACTATCTCAGTATCTGATTGCTTCGTTCTGTACTTTTCTGCTGTTGTTTGGAGATCTGTAGATGTTTTTAATATTTTGTTGTTTTGTAAAGCGCTTTGAGGTCTTCGGACTGAAATCGCTATATAAGCGGGTTTATTATTATTATTATTATCTGCACATAAAAACTATCATTTATCATTAGGCCATCTTAATTCAATAGTTTGTCCAAAAGCCCTTCCCAAGTTGAAAACCAAATGCAGAAATGTAGGTTTTTTTAGGTTTTTTTTTAAGTACTTTTAATTTTTTGATCAAACTGTTGGACAAGCTTTTTGCCAGACCACCTTTCATTTCTCAAGAAGGTTTCACTGTGGTCAAGCTGAAGATTTTATCCATTCTAGTTTCACATCTCACAATGTCAAATGTGAGATTTTTGTGTTGTGGAAAAAATACAATTTACTCAATTCAGAAGGAATAACATGGAAAAAGCAGGAGATTTTACTAATGCAGGAGGGCTTTGAGAAAAACAATTAAATTAAGATGGCCTTAAAGGTGTGTGAAAAGGTGTGTGATCAGATCAACAGCCTCATCCTCCCCTACTCTTTATCCTATTTGTTCTGAGCAGCACCAAAATGACCATATCTCTGGAACTGTAAGTCTAATATTTATGGGGTTTTCAACAAAATAAAGCTCTGAGAATGGCACAGGTAATGAAATTGAAATTCTAATTTTGATTCTTATCGACATCAGAACCATTTAGCTTGTGTAATGTGTAACTTTCCATTTAGATGTTAAAAAGAAATGGGCTATTCCAGTTGAAATCCACACTACCCCTGTGGAAGATTTAGGAAATATCTTCCACAGGGGGAGTATGTTTTTCAAATGTAATTGGTCAGAGTTAATCATTTTGAAACCCATACTCCCCCTGTATTATGGCTTTACCTATATCTTCCACAACTGGAGTGAGTATTACAAATGGAAGTTACCCAACTGTCTATTCTATTCAACATTGATACTCCCTCTGTGACAGACTTAAGCTAAATCTTCCACAAGGGTAGTGTGGATTTTAAATGGAATAGCCTATGTGATCTCGGTGGTCACCATTTACTTCTAACATCAAATCTGCGCATGCTGGTGCAATTTAACTCAAAACTAAAATTTTTGGTCATTTTTTTACAAGTGCAATTATGTAAACAATATAAGATATAAGCGCTCACCCAAACCCTGGTCGGTTAATCCCCTTGGTACATGATGAATCCAAGAGCTTACCATAATAATATTAATAATGATATTTGTTAACACCAACCAACATTAGGCTTTTTGCATGCTTGTTTTATGATTGGATTTGATATAATACTAATAATAATACAAATAAAAATTGTGTTGTTGCTGGAAGGAAGCAAACTGAACTTTTGCTGGACAGCTGTAAATATGTGATGTACATTACTTTTCAAACTTTTATGATACAATAGCATAATTTTGATTAAAATTTCTTGAATTTGTCATCATGGTTCCAAAGCCAACATGCACTTTTTATAAAAAAGAATTGCACATAATTTGACTTGATTGCATTGAAGATGCTGAAGAACTTGCTAATTCCTGAGTCATAAATCAAATCTTACAAAGTCTACATTTTGTTCAATAAACTGGAAAAATCACCTTTGTTATACAGGTTTACAAAGAACATTATTTTAAGTTCCTATACTTTATGTAATACGTACAAGGTAATCATGACAGTGTCAATTATATCATCCTCTAATGCTGGTTTCATACTTCTGCCACTTGGTACTGAGCAACATGATACTTCATCATGCCGCTTGGACTTTTCTGCAAGCGGCACACTGCCGAGTGGCAGCGGCATGACTATGAAAACCAACGTTGTCACCCAGCACAACCAGAAATAATTTCATATTCTCATACGTCAGAATGGCGCCGCTCCCGAGTTGACTTGATTATTCATCTCCTATCGATCAGCCGTTTTGTGCAAAGCAGTTGAGTGATTGATATATCGGCTTGCTGCTGGTCACCGCTAGCATTTCTGGTGTGACTGTGCAGTGAATCAAAATCATTGGCAGAGCAGCAATTGCAAGCAGCAGGAAAGTATGAAACCAGCAGATTTGCCATCCTCTGCATGCATGTAATTGTTTCAAAAAAATCCTGGATTTTATTTCCATATGTAGAGTGTTTTAACAAGTCATGACTTGTGCATTGAGCTAAAATGAGGCCACTGATTTGAGTGATATACAATGATTCTATCACATTGAATTTGTACAGTGACTCAAGTGACTTGCCTTGAATTATGCTGGTTTCATACTTTCTGCCACTTGCTGCTGAACGACTTTTCATCATGCCAATTGCACTTTTCTGCAAGCAGAGGGGCATGCTGCTGAGCAGCAGCGGCATGATATGAATGTTGCAGCATGACTATGGATTTTGCCGCTCAGCACCGCTCTGTGCTCATTGGCTCAAAATCGTATCCTGTTCGCATATGGCTGACTTGAACTTCTAGCGATCTGCCACTTTGGGCAAAGTGGTGGAGTGATCGATATAATATCGGCTTACTGCTGGTCACAGCTAGCATTTCTGGTGCGACTGAACAGTGAAGCAAAATTGTTGTCAGAGCGACAAAGTATGAAACCAGCATCAAGCTAAAACTTAACCAATAATAAAATTATTGGAGTCTTATTACAACCCCGCAATAATGTGGATGAAACACACAGCAATTTCACATTGCTTATCATAAAGTTATATCATTGCAGTACAAAAATATATATGTATTCATTTTGTGTATCCCATATACATATTACAATTTGGCATCCCATCTAAAATTTCTCCATACAAGTCTGAGATATACACAACAAGATTCCTATTATAGCCGCCTGCACATGTACACTATCACTAAGATACCTGACTGGTTCACACAAGTACCTAAACAGTACCAATGCTGCTACTGCACAGGACCCACCTGCAGTAGTACAACACTGGTGCTACACTGGTACTCCCCTGGTACTGCACGGTACCAGCCAAGTAACTTGGCAATGGTGTACCTGTGCAGGCTGCCCCAATAGGAATATTGTAGTGTATGCATCTTGAGATCAAAAAATTACTGCTTAAACATTTCATTCATAGCCCGTCCTATAATCAGTCTTCTGATCTCACTTGTGCCGCCTCCAATCTCCAAAAGTTTGGCATCACGAAGGAATCGGCCTGTTGGGTAATCATTGATGTAGCCATTGCCTCCTGTAGAGAAGAAAATTTTAAAACAAATGATATTATGAGCGTCAGGTAAACTGATATATAATATATAGAGTGTGAACAAATCTGGGCTTACCAGGAATTGAACCCTGGCCTCATAATTAATGGGTGGGTGCTTTACAACAAGTAATCTCAACTAGTCATGATTGCCTGTGTCTTAGTGGGCAATTATATATTAACCCCATTAAATATAAATCCTGCTAGTAAATATAAAAGTGACACACCTGTGCCTACAGTGTAGGGTTTCTTAAAAAAAAAAACGAGGGCTAATTCAGTGTGGACTAAAAAATATCAAGGTCATTCAGTGTGGAACTACTAAAAACTGGGTGTCATTTAGGTGAAAAATAACTTTCTGAGCCAAAATGTGCACTTTGAGCTTGATCCATCTCTCTGATCCAAGCAATAATTATTTATCATTATTCATATCAGCTTTCTACATGCCACAAATAAATCTGCATGTTGGATAGTTTCTTCAAAGTACCTGGATAACTACAATATTTAAAAAAATATTGTATGCGGATTGCGCAGATGATGTGCACGCGCATACATTTTCCTGATCGGCGTTACACTCACATTAGTTGTGCTTGGTTGTCAGGTCTAATCTAATTTATTCTTACCAAGTCAGTTTGAGAAAAATAATAATAATGATATTGAATGGCTTATTTTTGTGTGATACAAGATATTACACTTGACACAAAAATATTACACTCATCTTCGACTTGTATAATATTTGCCTGTCCTGTGCAATATATATTCTTCAAATTATTCAAAGCCCTTCAAATATTACATAAATAATCACAATGTTAACATAACTCATGACAGGTATTTTACAGTCTTCAGGTAAAATCTTGCAATCATAAAATTTGGCTTCAAATTTGGATATACTCAGATAATCAAGTCTGGCCATTATCAATTCTTCTAAAATAGGTTTGCAAGAATCAACAATTGATCTCCAATATTCATGCACATTCTTGATTATTGCCAGATGACTTTTGATTCTAACAAAGTGTGCCATGATTAAGGGACAAAATCCGGGTCATTGGGCTATTCCAGTTGAAATCCATACACCTCCTATGGAAGACATGACCTTAATCTTCCACACTGGGAATGGAGTTACCTGGGTGGGTGATGACTGATTTAAAATCTGCACCCCCTGTGTGGGATATTAAGGTCATGTCTTCTATAATGAGTGTATGGATTTCAACTGAAATAGCGCAATGCATTGATTAATTGTCCTGGATAGTGCGGAAAGAGCATTTATAAAGGGTTGATTTAACTGATATCCCCAATTTTAGCCAAAAACTATTTTCAGTTTGCCCCTGCCTCTTCCCCCTCCCTTTAGCTATTGTCTTGAACTTACGGTACCAAATGTCACCTACCTAGACACTGGATGGCCTCCAGTGCAACTTGAGTAGCATTCTCTCCCACATACAGGCAGACAGCAGCAGAATCATGGTTGGTCACATGACCTTTGTCAGCGGCTTTTGTACAATTATACAGATAAACTCTAGATGCCTGCAGTTTGACATACATGTCGGCCATTTTGCCTTGCATAAGCTAGAAGTAACAGGGAGAAAGGAGCAAAGATTTTATCATTTTATGGAGGAAATTGTTGTTTTAATGAATTCCTTTAAGGCCAAAAAAAGGAAGGTTGGTCTCAAAGCTTGAGAGAGAAAAAAAAAAGAAATGCGGAAATTTGTTTTATTTCAAAAAAAACATTTTTTATAGTTTTTTCCGAAAAAATTCGGCGAAAATCAAGATTTTTTTTTCTCAAATTACCATAAAAATACCAAGTCAGGAATAAAAAATTAAAAAAAATCACTTGTGAGCTTTGAGACAAACCTTTTTTTTGGCCTAATGTATGCAATACTTTAAAAAAAATTGAAATATTAGATTTAGAAATGTTCACATCAAAAAACTGGAAAGTGTTAAAAAAGTGTGCATATGTAGCATCTGCAGTGGTAATGCCAAGTGGGATATGCCGGCATCTACATCCCAAACATGGGCTTTCCCGCCTCCCCAGTATCAATTCAGCCAAGAGAAAAAAATCACTGAAAATTCCACAGTATTAGGCAAAAAATTACAAATTTTGGGCAAATTCTCAAGATATTTACGACCTTTGTAATAAACAAAGTTTTTGCAATAAACAAAGTTTGATGGCTTACCTGAAAATGTCCTATAGGTTGTCCGAATTGCTTGCGTTGATGTACATAGTCAAAGGCAACATCGCATGCAGCTTGCATTAATCTGCAAAACATTTGAATCACAAAGTAATTTTATGCACTTAACCAACAAAATATCAGGCAATGAATAGTAATGTGTGCAATGACGATACATGATAAACATCTGTTTAAGATATTTGTTGTGCTTGATAATATCAATATCATCTATATACTTACCCTATACCACCAGCTGCAAGCACAAGCCTCTCTAGATTTAGTCCACTCATTAGTACATGTACTCCTTTGTTCACTCCTCCCATCACATTAGCAGCTAGGTAAACCAAGAAACAATTTATCAATAACATAGTGATTTATGAAAACAGATTTAGTATTCTTGAGGGCGGGTTATCAGCCTGTTTCTACTGAGCAAATGGTTGACGGTGAATTCAAGTTAATTTGGGGGGATGTGAGCATACGTGGTAACGGACCAAGTATACTGCACCAATAAAGAATCCTTACACTTGGAAAAATAATCACAATTTCCATACTGAACAATATTGGAGTAAATTTATTTTTTTAATAGATGCACTATCTAATCCTGCACATTATGACACCACATTGAATCCAATGTCACTTCAAGAGGTTACAAGCATTTGATTAGACGAAGGTCCAGTTTCAAAAGTGACAAACTGGCCTATTCAAAACTCCACAAATCTGGTTTGAGAGTGGTGAATGGTTAATTTATGCATTTGGCTTTAATTTAAAACAAAAGGAACAAAAGAAAACTGAAACAAAAGAACTGACAAATAAAATGAAAGTTATGAAAAGTACAGAGTAGTAAAAACTGAAATAAAAACTGCTTTAAATAACGCTTCATTGAAGAAACGTGTTGTCTCTTTGTTGCGCTTGTTGGAATCTTTTTGCGCCTTGTATAGGCCAGTTTGTCACTTTTACCTTTGACTATTCAATTGCTTGTAACTTTACTTCTTGAGGTCACATTGGATTCAATGTGCTGTCATAATGTGCAGGATTAGATAGTGCATCTATTAAAAAAACAAATTTACCCTAATATTGTTCAGTTTTGAAATTGTGGTTACTTTTCCAAGTGTAAGGATACTTTATTGGCACAGTATAGAAACAGATAGGGTGTAGGTGAATGCTGGATGATGCGAGTGAACCTCACCGTCAACCACCGTTTGAAGTGGTTAATAGTGGTGGCAGTGACTTTCGCAGTGGAAACACTTCGGGTAACGATTTAGTGGGCAACACCAGAAGTTTTCTTCCATACAGAGTGTATGAACTTCAACTGCAATAGCCCATAATGAGAAAAGTGCAGGTCATCATCTGCCCCCAATACATTGACTAGGGGTCCTTACCTGGTACTTTACAATCTTCAAAAACAAGCTCACTCGTTGAGGATCCCCTCATCCCTAATTTGTCTACCTTCTGTCCACAACTAAATCCTTCCATACCCTGCAGAAATAACAAAATTTGATCAGTAATCTAAAGAGGAAATATTTCTTTGTAATTCTAGGAGTGAAACTACATCAGGCAACTTTCTACTTCTCTGTTTATCGCTTTCTGGCACACACATACATGAATGCAGTTGCACACACACCCCTACATGGATATCCGAATGCGTTCTCAATCGACATATCGTGGACGTTTTCCGCCATTTTGTTTGTGTACTTTTGAGAGTATGGAATTTAATCTCATCTAATGATAGAGGATGTATTTGGCAAGTATATTATACATGCATTTGTGGTCGTTTGCAGACCTCCACTAACCAAGGACGGTCCCGCATTGTCGAGTGGTTTGCGGTTGGAATGTAGAGTGCTATGTGCGTCCTCGATTGAAGGCGATTACACACACATACCCTCATATTCCCACCTTCTGAGGACACCAAACTTGAAACATGTGACCTCAGAATGGTGATATTGACAGAAATATTTATTTGAGGTGACTGTGTGTGTTCAACACCATGTCCTCTGAAGAATAAGACATGCATGTGTTGTGTGAGTGTGGTGGGGTGTGCATGTTTACCTCCAACCAAGGACACAACAGGAGTCTATTTGCATTCCAAACCATGGACCTAGCTACAAATGAGCACCATCTTTGTTTTGAAGAGGTCTGCAGTAGGTCCCAATTGCATGTCAAAATGCATTTGAGAGTTATGTCTGCTATTGTGGATTAAAAATAGCAACTTCGGTTTGGTAAGTTATTTTTTGTTATACACAAAAAATATACCATTCTGGTCCTCAGTTTGGTGATTAAACGTTGATTCAGACTTCCTCTGTTGTCCATCAGCAATACACAATGTCCACGGTTTCCAGCAGGTATAGGTAGGGGGGCGTGTGTCTGTGTGTACACTATACGAAGACATACCACTTACCCTATGTAACACTATACATTAAAAGGACACATGCAAGGTCCTTGAGCAATTGGTATAGGAGAACCAGTGTGCTTACAAGTACAAGTTCTCAGACACATTAGAAAACAGTAGGTGAATGAACATGAATGCGGTATGTGAATGTATGATGTCAAGTTGGTGCCATTCAAGATGCTGATTGGTTACAATGGAATCATGAGACATCACACATTTAATATGTACCATGCTTGTTAACCTAGTGTTGTTTAGTGTAAACCAACATGTGCGTACACACCCACCCCAACCTCAACACATCTGGGAGTGCAGTGGGTAAAGAAGAGATATGACGTCACTCATGAGAGAGTCAACCTCATTTAAATAAAATCCTCTCCTCCGTAAGGTAACATGGGCCAATTCGCATGATAATGCAATATAACAGGTGATTGGTATGAATGGTTACGGAATCGGTCTAGAGACCTGTCCCTCTGTCACCTTCGAACTGTACATACATACATACATTTCATAAAGACCACAGCGGGTGACCACACTGTCCTCCAACATGGCTGCCATTTCAATTGCTATATCATTCCGGTTGGTTTATTGCAGGGTCTATTCCAGTTGAAATCCATACAAACCCTATGGAAGATATAACTTCAGAATGAGTGACTCTATTTGAAATCTACACCCCTTGTGTGATAGATTAAGGCTATGTCTTCCATATGGGGTATATGGATTTCAACTGCAATAGCCCAATGTGTTACCTTTTCAATAAGGAATGTAGTGATGCCATTCTTTGGATCCACATTGAAGTCAGATTTAGCATAGACTACTAACACATCAGCATCATGGCCATTAGTAATCCAGAATTTGGTTCCATTCAGTACATAATAATCCCCTGTCAAAACAATGAAAACAATGTCATAATTTAACCTACATGTAGTACCAGCTAGCTGGTTTTATCCATATTTTTGTCTGTAGTTCTGACCTACAATGCTCATCAAAAGTGTTGGGAAACTTTCAACCATTAATGTTGAATCATATATGCTTATTATATTTGCCAAACATTTAGAGAATAAACGATAGGAATTTGTATTTTGACTATCCTCTACCGTGTGATAGACGACAGGCAAGTCCAATATTTTGAGTAGGTTGCCGGCGCATTCGGTATCCACTACGATAAAAATATTGGACTTGCCTGTCGTCTATCATAGATAGAGGATAGTCAAAATAAAAATTCCTATCGTTTATTCTCATTCTTAGTCAGTTAAATATTATTTTAATAACTGTAAACTATTTTTAAAGCAAAAAATTAAGTTACCATCATAAAAACTCCCCTTTTTCTATAAAAATGAACGAAACTTGCTTACAACTTCACATCTTTTGTTGCGCATACTGCTAGCATGTGCAAGTATTTCGCACTGCGTCTACGCATACAACGCGATACATACGTGCACCTCTATGAGCGTGTTACGTGTTATCAATACTCATGATGACGTGGTCGTGGGGTCGTCTACAGCCTGATAGATGACACCCAAAATCATGTGATTGTCCATTCAAATTATGTATCTACGTAATAGACCACTCCATGACTAAGAATAGGAAAGGAGAAGGGCTTAGGATTGACACCAAAGAAAGCAGCACTTCAGCATGTTAAAAATAACAGGAATAAGGTCATAATACAGTGTAGTTTTTTCCATAGGTGTCCCAACACATTCTGACAAGCATTGTAGGTTATTGAGACCATAGGTGGAATAACAATTAAAATTTGCCATTCAATGTTTCTTACCTTTCTTTTCAGCTTTTAGTTTCATAGACAACACATCAGATCCACTTCCTGGTTCACTCATAGCCAAGGCTCCAACGTGTTCACCGGTTAATAACTTAACACACAAAAAATACAGAGTAAGAAGAGTCAGTGATTTTAAGTGTCAAACCATTATGGCTCAGGTGTAGCCTAAAGCACTTCTTATTCCATGTTTATTTGACAAATCGACTGACATCACAAAATACATATGAAAACAAGATAAATCAAGCAAGGAAACAACATAATCAGACACCTAAATGTCGAGATGTCAGGATGACCCATATAGTCTAGCTAACAGTGCAAACTTAATTCCAATGGCGTCCCACTTACAATAGATTTACAGCCCAACCTCTCTTATCCAGCCATGATGGGACCCAGCATTGGCCAGATAAGTGAAAAATCAGGATAAGTGAATTATATGTAATTCTGCATTGAATATCTGAAGTGCTAACATTGAGACAGAAAAGGGTTACTTAAAATGGGGTAATAACACTGAAAGATGGCATTTGTGTGCTTTATGCCACATAGTTATGGCCTTCTAAATGCTTCAGTGCATGAAATCAAGCTGTCAAAGCATTAAAAACATTTTTTTCTATGAAGATCACATGTCCGGATAATAGAGAGATCCGGATAAAAGAGGTCTAGATAAGGGCGGTTGGACTGTATATTGAAATGAATTTATAAAGCTCTGGCAAACTAACATTAATAAATTGAGAAAGCAAAAAAAGACAGGACCTGGAAGGGACTGAACCTGGGCCTCACGATTACCGGTCAAGAGCTTTACCACTGTTCCACCGGAGTCCGCAGCTGGCACGCGAGGCTGGCACTCAGACAATCTTAACTAGCCATGACTGCCTACTCGCTCACTTTTGTCTCACTAGCCAATTATATATTAAATAATTTAAAAAAATGAGGTGGCCTATAAGCTTCACCCTAACAGGGCATCAGACATTGTCTTATAAAGTTGTCTTACGCCTTCACAACATTTGTCACTGTTCAAAATAAAGTTTTCTAACTTGTGAAACAGTTAGACAACTCATTTGACCCAAGCAGAGATACTTCCGGGTCGTATTTTGTCAGACCGGAATTCCCCGGGAGTTTCCATGGTCGCGATTTTAGCATCGTCGTTTCAACCAATGAGAGCGCTTCTTTCATATGGGTTTGGCCACAGAGATCGCAGATTTTGATCATTGCATTTGTTGACCAGCAACCGGGAGGACGTAAAAAATTTATTTCCCACCCACCTCTCCCATTTAAAGGGGAAGTGTAGTGCTACTAAATGCAAGATCATTTAGTCAAGCAGTGATTTATAAAAATTGTGTTTAAAATTTTTAAAAAGCAAGTGTTGCTGTTGTGTTTAACACATTTGATTGGAACCGGAAAATTGATTCAAGCTAAATTGATTATTGCTTGTTGACAGCATGCTTTATGCATGCTTTATACCGTTGTGCTTTAAAACATGTGGAAAAGAAATCGCAAAAGTGATTTGACCGAAAAACTCATAATGTTGGATGGCATGCCATAGGCATGCCTCTTTGTTTGACATAGTTAAAGATGTATTCAAGAAATATTCGAAAAAATTAAATAATAAATTAAAAAACTGACATGTTAGGTCAGTTAAAATAATGAATGCACGGATATTCAACATAGTGCGACAGTTAGCAATTTCATTTATAAAGGTTAAGTTAATCATTCTTTAATAAATTCATCTTCAAAATTCTACCAACAGTAAGGAAGTGAATCTTAAGAGAAAAGCATATAATGTCAACCAATAGAAAAAAAGTAATAATTAGGAGATGTTTGTCTCTTTTAGCTTACATCTTCACGTTATATGCACATGTATATCCATATATTTCATACTAATATTATATCACATTCATTCTTTCAGTCGTTGTATCTTCCAGGTTCATCACCTCGAGGATTCATCCCAGGCCGTAGCCCTCGGAGCAACTGATTGTATGCGCTAAAATCATAGAATGAAAAATTTGATAGTGAAAGTTTCCAGCCATTATAAAGATTCCCTTTTTTGGGTTGTAGTGAATATCATTTTCACTCTTTGGATTCCGCGTTTTACAGTCGGCTGCATGCTGTAGAATTATAAATTGGGTCCAGTATTCTCACTTGCGCTCTCGAATCCTCCATTTTGATTATTATGGGATTGGGATTCACGTTCCTCAGTCGGGTGGTCGCTGAAGAATAGAAATTGGGTCAAGCCTTTTCGCTCTTACTTTTGAATCTCCCCTTTTTTGTCCGTTTTTTTCTGGGTTTTTCGCACACCCTGTGCTTTTTATGCTTAATGGCTGGAATCTTTAAGGGATCTAAAATGAGCGTTTATTATGCGTTTCGACAGTATTTTTGTGGGACATGAGAGCACCTCAGACCTATCGAATTGCATTCTGAATCTGAAGCATGTCTTTCTGATATCAAATAATTTCCATTTTTGAAAATTACAATATAATACAAATTTTATGACAAATTATAAAAATTTGATATTTTTCAAATTTTGATATATAACAGTCCTCGAAGTAAATTATATAAATCTAATGATATATTCTTAAAGTGTATGTAGCAGGAAGGAAAAGCCGACGGTCAATTGAAAATTTTGACCTTTCATATTGAAGATATGGATTTTTTCCCAAAAAGACCTAATTTTTTTTTTTTTGGTGTTTTGGGGAAAAAATCCATATCTTCAATACTGAAAAGGTCCAAATTTTCAATTGATCGTCGGCTTTTCACCCCACCTACATACACTTTAAGTATAAATCATCAGATTTATAAAGTTTACTTCAAGTACTGTTAAATATCAAAAATATCAATTTTAATGATTTGCCATAAAATGTGTATTAAATTGCGATTTTCAAAAAATCTAAATTATTTGATATCAGAATGACATTCTTCGTATTCAGAATGTAATTCGATATGTCTGATGTGCTCTAATGTCCCAAAATAAATACTGTCCAAACGTTCATACCCCAGCCCTTAATGGAAAAGTGCATGAAATAAATTTATTGTCTATCCCGATGGTCAATAAGTGGTCCTAAGATATTGCATTCCGTGTGTTTCCTTGTCTCTGTCTTGGGTTAATGCTATGTGGTAATTTTTTGCTGCAGTAGTGTAGACCCCGCTGCAAAATTTGCACTGCATGTTGCAAATGAAATTGCCTGTCAGATGTCGGGCAAAATCTCATTTTTCTCAGCCTGTATGATAGGCCTACATGTACAATGTATATATTAAGTGCATCATTCTTACCTTGGGCAGATATTTTTCTTTCTGTTCCTCACTTGCATTGTGTACAATTTGATTCACACAGAGATTGGCATGGTCACCATAACTCAAACTAACAGAGGCTGACACACGTGCTATCTCTTCATTGATAATCACATTATCCATGTATGTTCCACCTGTACCACCATACTTTTCTGAAGAAAAATGGAAAGTACAATATAAACTAGAATTACGCAGTTCGTAATTTAAATTAAGGTGACCACCCCCCCACACACAAAGGTGTGTAAATAACAAAGGTTTATAAATACAAATAACATGAAGCACAGAAAATACTATAAATATGCAAATAACAAGACACAGAATTATACAGCACATCAGGCCACCATATCCAATCGCCATACCAAGTTTGAAGTTGATCCGTTATTGCTTTGGAGCGGCACAGTGGATTAATGAAATTCCTTCCGCCCAGACAGCCAGCCAAAAAAAAACCCAGCCAACCAAACAAAGAACCAGACAGACAACCGTTTGGGGGATAACATAAGCACCACATATGTGTGGGCCCAAAGATCAAAATAGTTACTTGACTTTATTTTAAAATATTATATTTATATTTGTAAATTTCAAAATAAAAAGCCAACTTTTATTGGATTTAGGGCCCATGTTACATTTAATAGGAAACAGAATACTTTATTGCTAAGGGAAAAGACAAGCTTTCTGCCCATTTCCGTAAATGGAGATTTGATGTGTAATTTTTGCTGTATCTATTTCATAAAGTTTTGATGGCTGCATGATCTATGCTATGAGGTATGCTATGATTTTTCAACATTTGTTGCTGGATTGTATCATTAGCGTTAAATTTGTGCAAAATTTTTGTTTTTGGTGATCTTTTGTGATTTTTTTATGATTGCTTTGTAATTCTTTTTTGTGTGATATCTTGTAAAAATAAAAAACACAGAAACATAAAAAAAAAAAAAAAAGTTGAGATTTTATACCACGGGGAAAAAATAAAATAGTTCCTTGACTTTATTAGTACCCCTGGCACTTCAGGTACACTTGTTTATTTTTTCATTTTTCATTTGCGTTTTTCACAGTTTATTCACCATCGTAGTGTGATGTCACAATCGATTGCCAGGTCAACTGGTTCATGCTGTCTGTGTTCAGAACATTCAAACAAAGGCTGCATTGGTATACCATAATTTCTCAGACTATCTATACTTACCTGGACATGTTATACCAAGCAATCCCATATGTCCAAGCTTGAGCCAGAATTCCTGTTTGAAAAGAAAACAAAGACAGACTCACTGTTAACATTCACAAACTTCAGCAGCAAAAGAATGAGAAAGAGAAACTGGTACATGCGTGTAACAAGGTAGAATGCTGATGGTTAATCAACCTTTTTCATAATATTTTTATTTAAAAAAAATAGAAATAGAAACACTGTCGTAAGACGATTTCAAATTTACGATCGATCTGATACTTTTCATAACCAATCTGTTCATCATATTCAGATCGAGTTTGAACCAGTTTCGAACAATAGGGAGGTGGGATAAAAACCTGTGGTAGGTGCTAAGAGAACTCACTCTCTATCACGCTATCCTTGAGAGACACATCAGCATGGGGTTGTAGCAACTTTTGTATTTGTATTATTTTTTGTATGGCACCAACATGAAGAGTAATAAATATCATATCACCAAATAAATATATCACATTGTGAACCAGGTTTTACAGATTATCCATTTCCAAGTAAGATACCGAAACATATACATAGAAAGAAATTATTCACCTCAGAGAAAGCCATTTTTGAAATTCACACTCCATACATGTAGTGTAGGAGATTATTGGTAATGTCTATCAGGGGATACCCAGTATATGGATTTCAATTCTAATAGCCCATTATTATCAACTGATGAGACTAATTCCAATCAGCCGTCTACACTGCGCATTGTACTGTGTTATTCTTTGTAGTCATTAACTTACAGTCCATATCATGACGGACTTCTGAAAATATTCAATGCCACTTTGGTTGTGCGCTATAGCATGACTGACTAGCGGTGCTTGTGTACTGCATCGCTGTACCACGCCGTTGTAACAAGAACACGCTCTGAAGTTCTAAAAACAACAAACTTGGTCAAAAGGCCAATTTGGACACAACTGCGAATGCTCTAGATGCCACAGGAATCCTGTTGCAAAATCCGTCACTTTTTTCAACATAGTTTTCGCAGTCGTCAATCCAGAAGGTTGACGAATGAGGGCAGCAGTCTAGGGCGTTGAGTAGTATAAAATCCAGATCCATTATTCTAATCACTGGACTCTGTGGGTTTTCTCTACATTAACTTTCTTCAACTTGCAGATTGTGTCAGAGATGTGCTAAGAACAAGGTCTCAATCCCAGGGGGTACTCAGTACAAATGACCATACAGGGAAGTGCCACAAATTTGGGTAGCATTTTCGACCTTTTGTTATATCAATGACCCCCTTTTTCTAGGCCAATTTTGGTATAATTTTATAATATGGATGGGTCCTTTCTTAATTTTCTGTTTTGTTGAAAATAACACAATTTTGCCTCAATCTCAATCAAAATGTTTTAAATTTCCCCAGAATTTGGAGGAACATTTGTAAAAACTAAGACAATTTGGGTTAAATTCAGCCAAAATTTTTGACTTTTGATATATATAATATATATCGATGGGTCCAGTTTTCTTGAAAAATTGGTATATATTGATGGGTCCAGTTTTAAATTCTCAGCGGCACACCCCTACTAAAACCAAACTTGATCAGTACCCCCCACCCCCGATCTTAATTTGTCAATACTGTTTGAAAAGGATCCTTTTTATCCAATTAATCGATTTATAATAGCAAGCTTAAAAGGTGTGCACCATAAAATAATATGTATGGTACAGTACTCACCTTCATTCCAGCAAAATTATCTGTCCGATCTATCTCAGCAGCTATAGGTTCAATTTCTTCTACTGCAAAACGTCTTATAGTTTCTCGCAACTGTAGAAATAGTTCAACAACAATGATGAGCAAAACACTCAACTTCTAAGAATTTACAATTTTTTTATATTTTTTCCACAAATTGTTAGTTTTCACTAAATATGCTTCTCTTTTAATTTTGAATCAAACAATAGGGTAAAACAAAGAAAATCACTACTTAATTCTATCGCATATGTTGCAATTGATGTGCATTTCATTCTTGTACAGCTTGCTTATAACCAAAAACTGGGCATTAATATTGTATTGACCAATCACGTATGATGTACAATGTAATATAGTGGGTGGTATGAAATTACAAAAAAGGACTTAAAAATTTTGTGAACCTTAGAGGTAGAGCTGAGCGTGCATGTGTTTCAATGAACTATGGTGTAAAAAGTTGGAGGGCTAATCGTAAATTTACCATGTTCCAAGCACCACCGATGTAGCACTTCTAATAATTGAAACCCCAGAGCTACACCGTGGAGTTGCAATACATACAGTGCAAGTGTCTCTATTCATAAACTGAATGCATAGCTGCATGGTACAAAAAAATGTAGGCCCACATCACGAAGAAATCTTGGCTCTACAAATGATTGGAAATCACACAGGTAAGCAATGTCACATCATCGAGATAAAATTAGGAGAATCCAGGAGACCTTCCCCTATTGTATAATGTACTATCATGGTTAATAATCAATCGGAGATGAGTAGATTTTATGGATTGAGCCAAGCTGGTTATCGCGACTTCCGAGTTTAAAAGTCCAGCACTTCTGAGCAGAATGATGTCAATTTTACCCACAATGCATTGAGGCTGCACTCATAAACAAAGGAAAACAATTACTTCCAGTAATTTAATGACAATATTTCTTATGGCCAAACTTGGCTGATCGTAGAAATAATATTGCCAGTCTCGGGAAAACCTTTCCCAAATCATTTCCACCAGTTTAAAAGTCCCACAGACCCTTGCAAGTATTACTATATTACGATCAGAAAAAATACATAAATCCGCCGTAACTTTGGAGGGAAATGATGGAATTCAATCAGGTTATCACTAGTAATAATCAACTTGAACTTCAATCGAAGAACATGTTATCCTGATGCCAAAGGGCACAACAGTCTCTTATAACATCCCTTTCTGGTACAGGTCATCCACGGGTCGATTGTGTGACAATGTCAGTGAATTGATGATCGCTGAGCTGAGGTGAAAATTCTCTTCCCTCCCAAAAAGTTCCTATAAGGCCAATGAAAGTCAATTCCTTGTTTCCCGTTACACAATTTTTCATGACTGTGTAGGTGACCATTTCATTTTCATTATTCATTATTTCATACCATTTCATTATTGCATCTGTTACAGGTGTAAACCAATAACTACCCCCATGTATACATGTGATAAATCACAGTTTGTAGTTTACAGATGTAGTTTACAACCACCTGAAGGTGATTGTACAACTATTATCAAAAGTTTCACAATATTTTTTACGGGATGAGATCAGAGCAGATCAAAAAGTACGAGACAGGGAAGTGAGTAGGTATTCATTATTAATTCATTATTAACCATATGCTATGCTCCTACTGCAAAGAAAATCAACAGAAAGAGGTTTATGATATAATTTAAAACCACAATTTTTTATTGGTATGTTAAAGTTTGTTAGAAATCAATGTTTTATTCAAAATAATGAAATATTTGGTCAGCAATTGGTTTTGAGCGGAGTAGGGTAACGGGAAACAAGGAATCAACTTTCATTAGCCTAATAGTCGGGAATCCTTCAATTAAGTTCAGTTATTTAATATCATAATTTAATTGAAGAATTTATTCTCGCCCCCATACACTGCTTAGCATGTGCAGATATAGGTAGTGTATGTGCTTCGTCCGTGATTCGGAAGTCACGTAAAGCCGTTGGTCCCGTGTACAGGAAGAGTCAAACCCTGTGCACGTTAAGTGTCAGAGCTATTCGAACCGAGAAGGGGGACCAAACCCGGTTCTGATATCTGCAATCAATCCTAGGTTCCAGGATCGTGCATAGGTAAAAAAACTGTGCACGTTAAGCCCGTGCGACAATACTCAATATGAGGTATGCACATAGTCCTAAAGTACCTTTTAAACATCATTTTCCGAGGCGCGGAAGTACACCAAATTGGTGTTGGGTGACCTTTGACATTCTTTTGTGGCGAGTGACATGGTCTATCAATTCACGCCGAGTGTCCTTGACAGGCTTGACTATGCTTCAGTGGTCATGAAAGAATTCAAAAGATAACCTCTGGGGCTCTGCCCCAATAATATATCTGGTTCCATACAGCAATACGCAGTATTGCTGTCTGGTAAGCAGGTACTGCAATTGAGACGCGTGTGAATTGAGGCGTCGGGCCGGTCAAACACAGAGGACTAGCCTACATCCCGTATCCTACTATCACTCAAACAAGCAAATCTCTTCACGAATTCACTCACCTTGCGATCCTACATCATCAGTTGAAACAAACATCTAAGTTTCCAAAAACAACTTTGTCATTCCTCAAAACTACAAGTAACTTCATTAATAAAAAATTGAAATCATACTATTACCCGTTATTGAAAATTTTGTTCGATTTATGTGAACCAAAAGAACGCATACGAGTCGAGTTCAGTTTACCAAAATGGTAGCTCCTGCCTCCTGGTCACCTCAGATATGACGTCAGTATCAAGCTGCTTATTAAGCGGTGGATCGGATTGGTTGAAATCAACGCCACGTTCTTGACCTTACAGGGGTCAGAGATATGCATATTCATGTATGAAAACAGCGATGCGGATATAGTATCATCACCGAGAACTGAGCATTGCGACATTTTCGATGTTTGTACCGGGAATTTCAGAGCACGGAGACACATGCGGAGATTTCAAAAATTCGTCCAAAGGTAACCAAAGGGTTGGGGATCGCATTTTTAACTATCACTAAATGTTTCGAATTGAGGTCGGCTAAAAAGTAGACAGTTTCGGGGACTGTAATTGGTGTAGATGTCACATTTTGAACAGTGAGCGATAAGTGACCAATTTCATGCTCAGCACAAGTGACTATCTTTACACAGGGTACCCCAATAATCCCATGATCCCAAGCTATTGTCTGAAACTGCACCTCGGAAGATGTATAGTAAGAACTCAGTCCTCAAATGATAGTCATATAACGACCAAAAGATAAGTGACTGACTATCATTGAGGACTGAGTTCTGCAGTCTAGTATGCACGTATAAAGGAAGAGTTTGTTGTTGTTTTTTAAGCTTACCTAATTGGGCTACGGGCTGTCTGTAACTTTGACAACTCACCTGTTTTTCGTCCTCTGTGAGTCCCGATACCACGTCATCTATTTCTAATGTAGACTGGTTGCGTCTTGAAATACATTGTGCTGAAGTAGTAGGTAATACTGTTTTCGAATGAGGTAAAAATGCTTTTGTAATTTGGCGAACAAGCTGCCTGCTTGTTTTCGTAAACAACGCCATCTTGAAAATTGTGACCTTTGGCAAGGGGGTGACACTAGATTCACGGTTGTTCTATTATCAACGCAAACCTATGACATATCCCGCTGGCTTGCTACTTAGAAAATGAGGCCAGTTATCGATCGGTTATGAATAATTAATTTCGATCCCTTGATCATGTTAATTAGGGTTGGCAAATATCGACGCCGTTAGTTTTGCGAACTCTGCCTGTTGAATGCGAGTAGCAAGCTTAAAGAGCGCCAGCTAGCAGAGCTGAGAGCAATCCGGTGATGGCGTACTAGTATTTCCCATCAGGCACCAATGATTTGGTTTTTTACAGAAAGTCTACTAATTTGATAATGGAATAACCTTTCGCAATAGTAATGTCGAAATTAGAAATTGGTGTCAATAATACGACGGTAGTGTATCACTTGAATTTGATACGATATCCAGCCAGCGATTTAGGGATAAAAAACCTTTGACCACTGACCTGACCTACCGTCACGTAAAGCGCCATATTCGTTTGTTTTTATTTCCTCGTGTGATAATAAATATCATTCAAACTATAGTTGTCGGCCGTAAACGTAGTTTATTACTGGCCTAAGAAGTTTATTTTAAAAACAAGTAAATAATCATTACTCACCGTTCTATTTGATCTTGTGGATTTCTAAACAAGTAATAAATTGAAACGCCGCCACCGGATTGCTCTCAGGTAGTAAAGCGGGCGCACTTTCAAGCTTTGAAGCTTGCTGTTCACTACCGGTAGTAATATTAATTAAGTGATGTCACTGATGTGCAGAGTTTCTGGAATACCACTTGTATCGTGCATGTATAATTTGAATGCAGCTTGCTGTATTTATTATGTGTTGCGCCAACCACCGAGTTTAAGACCATCGAAAAAAGCAATTGAATAATTTTGGAGATTATCAGGGCTGTGCAATAGTTTTGAGTCCTGGGGAGGGTAAAATGGGGGGTGCGATTTAAAACGCTTTATAAAAGGCTTAGGATAACCTGGGGGGGGGGGTACTTGGATTATTTTTCGCCGGGGATGTGCGGCCCGAGCTTCCGAACCCATAACCATTTCTAAGGGTCACGATTTTACCGAAAATAGGTACCCATATCTAAGGATTGTCAGGAAAGTAAGGACCCATATCTAAGATATCTAAGGATTTGAGCTTGAAAATAGTAAAAGCAACATGTTTTTCCCGCATGTTTTTCCTTTTCACACATAGCACGGAAAAAGGGAGACCCATGTCTAAGGATTTTTTCTTCAGTAGACCCATGTTTTAGGATTTTTCGTGGGAAACCTTGTAGGCCTACGTGAGTACCCCGGCCCGGGGGAGGATAACAGTAAATGTCCGGAAACGCTTATGATATGGAAATTTTATTTTGAACAAAAATTCTTTAATCACTATTGATGATTTCGCCTACCATGGTCAATAATGAGTAAAATTTTTTAGTTTTTTTTTTTAAGTTTTCTTATTGTAGGCCTACATCTACAAATCTGATGTATTTAATCATTATTTGGAATCGCACTAATTTGAATGTCCAACAGGGGGTGGTCACAATATTTTGGCAGGCTGAGAGGGGAAGCTATTTATTTATTTATTTATTTATTTATTTATTTATTTATTTATTTATTTATTTATTTATTTATTTATTTATTTATTTATTTATTTATTTATTTATTATAATTATTAAGGCTTGTTCAAGTAACTCGCCTCTACGCACTCACTTGCACCGGCTCAACAAATCAATCAATCAGTTAATCAATCAATCAATCAATCAATCAATCAATTCACAAACAATGAATATGAATAAATTATATGATATTCAATTTCGATCAACAGACGTATCACAACCATCAAACAATGAATAAATGAACTGATCGACCAAGAGCCCTTTGAGTGTGAGTGAGTGATTAAACAAAATAAATACATAATTATTTACATTAAAAACAACAACAAATAAACAAATAAATAAATAAAAAATTTGAACAAATGGTATCGTAGCATTGCATTCACAAAAATAAACATTGCTGACAGGAGGACTCGAACCAACAATCTTGGCATCATCAGTCTGATGCTCTACCACTGACCTACGACGGCGGATAGTGGTGAGGATCTAGTTTTTAGCCTATATACAGCGTTCGTCTGTGATAATGCCGCCTCGTGAAATAAATATAAAATAGACAAGTTATTTTGATATCAATCTTTTTTTTTTCAATAGAGCCGTAACATTTTGTTTAAAGATCTCAATTTTATTTTCTTTAGAGCAGGAAAAACATTTCCCCTTTTCTACAATTTGAGCCCAAAATAAGAATCTACTTCTTTTATTACTGATTTAATGTTACACGTCTCCCAACAGATATTTAGCTGGCTTAATGGTGTTGCACTGTGCTTTTTAACCGGGAGGTACCGAGATCGATTCCCACCTCTGCCTACAATTTTTTTCAAGCCTGGGAAATAATAAGTTTATTTGGCTTCACAACGCTAAATTATTCATGACTTGCCCGATCTGGTGGTGTAAAGTGCTCTCCATAACATATGAATATTAAGCAATAACACAGTGGCTAATTTAAATAAGAATGCGGCACATGCAAATGAGGGATTGCCCTCTCCAGGAATTGCTTCATGCCTTTGGCTTTGTATCGATCCATACTGGACACGCCCACCACATGCCAATCTACCGAGAGCATTCACGATGCTGCTACCGGATTGGTCCAAAGTTTGCATGTTACGTAATCAAATAAATGTAACCATTTGGCAACATTGTTTGGCAAACAACACAGATTTATAATCAAACTTCATCTGATATTGTAACATTTCCATAAAAATAGATTAGCATTTTTTCCATAAAATGTCAGATATAAATGTCCCCCTTTTAATTTTGAGCCGAACAACTGAGATAAGGCCGTATAAAATTAATGTTTTGGTTCTCGTCCAGAGGATTTTCATGAATTGATGAGGGAGGGAGTTTTTTCCAATGTAAAATCAGCATTGTTAGTAGTTTTCGGTCTTTTCCAACAGTGCTCGAGCAAAGGAGGAGGTACTTCCTTTTTTGAATGTGAGATTCTGAGGATAAGGCCCATGAAAGTCAATTCGAGTTTTATATCGTACTTTTTTTTTCCAGGTTGGTGAGGTGACTTTTTCATTTTCATTATTTCATCAGATTTCATTATTGACTTAAAATGCGTATTGATTTAAAGCAAAATGGAAATAAATGCGACGAAGAAATTTTCATGAAAGGTAGGGACTAAAAAAGTTAGAAGAGCCTGGTTTTGCTTCCAAGTTATGAATTTATATATGTTTTACAAACAAAAATATGTGTTTCCAATTGTCCAATTGCTAAAACTGGTGAAAACACTGATTCTTTGAAAATAATGAATTATTTTGGCATTTTTGACAATTTGACGCGGGTATTTTTGATTTCCATAAAGTCACGCGGGCGGGGGACGGTAAACTCGGAATCGACTTTCACGTGCCTAAGCCCCCTAGAGCACCACAAAAAGACTTGAAAGTGAAAGAGATCGAAAGTAAAGAATATAATTCCCCACTGGGGGTGGGGACAGACATTCCTCATACGAACCGGGTCAATATTTCTATTTTTTTCTTTTCATATCTAGAAATCCCAAGAAGTTATGAGCCACCCTCCCCCAGTGACAGTGGTATACCACAATATACTGCCGAAGCACCATGGTTCAGCTCGGTTATGGTGCAGTACGGTAACCACTCTAGTTAGATTCTTGAGCGCAAACAAAAATTGGGGTCAACAATTCACAACTTCAGTCAGCAAAAAAATATTTCCCTTGGTACATTAACAAGTTTGTGCCACCCCCACCCCACCCAGTTCCGAGAACCTAACTATGCTACTGACAAATTGACAAATACTGCATGGTTAGAGGTGAACTATTTTTCCAGAGGTAATGGCAAAAGGGCCTAACTAACAAATTGATTTTTTCGAGATAATTGATTAAAAGTGTGCTCAGCCTGCATAGACTTGTACATGTTAACCCATCCTAATTGGGGTATTTATTAGTGTTTGCGGGTTAGAATAGATGAATTTTATGTTTTTAATTAGACTGGCCCCCAGTCTCAGTTCAGTTTCATCTCTGGATAATTTAACAATAAATAATTACATAATGCCCTATGAAAAAAAATGCCAAAGTCCTGTAACCCCCTTATTTTCTTCAATGCCAAAAACCCATTCCTCTTCATCCACAAATCGACGCCACTGATTACACACACAGTCAACCATGCAGCAATATAGATTCCTTGGGTTGATTTTTAATGCTATGTAATCTACATTATCAGTCGTTCTCCATGGACCCGAGGGAGGGTATAGTTTTTAATAGGTAGATATAGTATCCATTGACCTTCCTGTGGTGAAAACTCCATTGCTCAAAAACTGTTAGTTAGGCCCTTTTGTCACGGTAGGGCAGTATAGGCCTATCATCCCAAATCTGAAGGGTAAGGGGTGATAGGCCCGTAGGCAGAACTGAGGGAAATGATCCTGGGAAATGATAGTGAGTCCTATTTTCCAGATATAAACCATGTAGTATTTGCTAGGAGTATTTTATTACAACAACCTTTGACTATTACCGTAATATACAAATACTGAGTTGTAATAATATACATATACTACATGGTTAGAAGCGAAATACTGCAAACTATGTTTCCCGAGGTACTGGGTACAGGCCTATCACCTGAACCCGGAGGGTGAGAAGTGATAGGCCCAAAGCCAGAACCGATGGGGAAATAGGGAGCCCTATTTTGCCGATATAAACCATGTAGTATTTGCCTCAACACTGGTTTTGCTACTGATTTTCTTGACATCACATTATATAAGAAATATCCAATTGACTTATTCTTTATACACATTTCCATCTTGTTCGACAAAACCAAGTGATTTTTTACTGAACTCACTACAATATTTCATCCTTCGCATCGGAGGACTTCATCAGGTATGACTGATATGGTCATCTGATCCACTTTCCCGGGAAACTGGTTTCCGATACTTCTTAGTTTCTTTCGAATCTTTAAAAGCAGATCGTAAACGTGACTTAGAAAATATTGTATCGAGTAAAAATTCACTTGGTTTTGTCAAACAAAATGGAAATATGTATATTGTAATCAACAAACCTAATGAATAAATTCAACAACTAATATTCTTTATCTTAAATTCTGTTTTTCTCTTTCTTTTCATATAGACAAGCATGCTTATATAGGCTTTTTAGCCTGGCTTAAGCATTTTGCTTGAGTCTGGTCTCATCAGGACCCAAGTGTGTCTCTGCATGGAGTGACCATTGACAAAGAAACAAACAAATAAACAAACAAAGAAACAAGCAGACACAATATTATATGTTTTCTCAGTTAGCTTTTTATTTATGTATAAGCATTATAATATTCCATTATCAAATAAAAAGTTAAATATGGCAGTTACTTTCTGAGTTAACTTCTTACTTGAAATTTCTGAACTTTTAGCCTTAAGTTTTGCACAGAAATCGAGACTATTGTCAAACTACAACTGGATCAAATTCATGAAAACTGTTGTCAACGCAGTATAAAATTTCAAGTAGGTTGAATTTGTGGTCCGCATTATGATCATGATTAAAATATAATATATATATTCATATCTTTTATAGAAAAATAGAAACGATATTGCACTAATCTATTCTACTCGGTAAGTTTTACATTGTATTTGTACAGGTCTAAAGCATAAAGACAAAAAAAAACCATTCATACTATACATTAAAATAAATGAAAGATGCACCAGTTACCAAAGAAATCAAGTCTAGCTTATTGATTGTCACAATTCTGTCCTTAAAAATGATATATCAGGTGCATCACCTGAAAAATCATGTGCAAGCTTTATATTTATATTGTGTAAGTGTAGTTGTACATGTATACATTTTATAAATGTTCTTTAATTACTGTATTTTCCATCCTGTCTGCTTAAATGCTTAAAAGTATTTACCTTTTAAGAAGGTGTAATGTTTTATACAGTTTCTCTACTTTTGTATTGCATATTGTAAAATGTTTGTGCATTATAGGTTAGCTACTTTTTACTATTGTTCAGCCCACTGACAAAATGCATGGTAAAATGTGCTATATAAATTCATTTATTTATTTCTTTACTTATTTACATTATAGTAGGGTAATCCTCATATGAAAAGAAAATATTTTGGCTTGACATAAAGTTTTGTCTAGCAAATTTACCACTGGATGTGACATCTACCACTGGATGGTTCGACAGGGTCTATGCCTAAACAGGGAAACCCAGTAAAAATGGTCCAGGGCCAAGCCCAGTGCAGTGCAGGTAAGCTGTAAATAGTTTTATGGATAAGATAAATTTAAGAAGTAGCACCCGATCAGGGTACAATCTTCCCGACACAGACTATGTTTATAAAACTTATTTATCTTCATACAAAGTGCACCTGTAAAACATGTGTATCTGAAATATTACTTTGCTCAGTAATAGATTCATTAGACCAGACTGTGCATCTACATGTATCAAGCCCTACATGCTCTTCTTTTCACAGTCTCTTGTCAGTCAAAAAATTACTTCATAAGATTTCACACCACCAAACCATAGTCCCATAGAGATATGTGCTAAATTTGCCTTGAGAAAACATCATTTTTTCTTCACAGCCCTTGGCTGATCCCTCTGGCTGGGCAAAAAAATAGGTTGACCATTATTATTTTTTACGACTGGCCCTTGAAACCTATAATGTCCGGGAATTACTGAATTTTAATGCAAAATCATGCCAGTGTTTTCAGAAGAAAAAGGCTGCTTAAAATGATTAAAAATTACTTGATCTCTCCCATTCGTGGTATACCTGCAGGATTTAACATTACTAATCATGATCAATCCAAATTTAGCCAAAATTATGCAAATTTCTGCTCATTTTAATGCTTACTTTAGGTGTAAATGATTTTTTATCAGAATTGAAATGACGGGAGCACAGCCATGTAATACTATTTGGTAGTGTGAAATCAGAAGACTCATCATTATAACCTTTTCATATCATAATTTATTCAGAAAGTATTTTCATGTATGTTTTCTTACATATTGCTGCTTAATTCTGCATTTAAAGCATCATACCTGTATTTCTGTGTAATTTTTGATTTATGTAGAGTTTATTGTGCCGATGGCTGATTAGTTATAATAGATACACTAACATTTAAAATATATTTCAGCTTTAAAAGAAGACACCCTCAAAAGGTTATTACTTTGTTTATTTATCTATAAATAATATAAATAAATAAATAAATTTCGGAATTTATATAGCGCTTTTTCCAGAGGATTCAAAGCGCTGTAATTTCGCTGTGTGGTGAATCATCACAATCGGATCGCATCAACTAGGCTAGTTGCAGCCGAACCCGGCGCAAACCAATCCGCACTTAGATTGTAACATCCACCCATTTTCTGCAGCTCCCCAAATTCCATTGGGTGAAGGAAGTTTTTGATAACGAAACAACTAATCACCGATTTTGAAAGCAGGAGGAAACCGGAGATCCCGGAGAAAACCTGCAAGAACGAGCATGGATCGGGATAAACCAAATGCACATGAGTCCGCGCGGGCTTGAACCCGGGACCTCAGTGGTGCAAAGCGAGGGAACCACCGCTGCGCTTAACTCGCCCTCCCAATTTATTACTTCTATTAAATGTGATTATTGCTTGAATTCCCAATCTACTTTCTACAAAAATTCCTTTAAAAACTCTTAGTGGTCATTCCCAAATCTCAAAAGCGCAGTTTCCCTTTCATTTTGTTAGTTTTGGATCGAGGAACAAATGATCTTTTTTGATCAAATTTGGGAATTTTTTATTTGCAAAATTGCCTTTTTTTATGCTTCCACCAGAGGTATAGTACATATTTCCTGGTTGTCAGCCAGTCCATCTGAGTTTGTGAGTGTGATGATTTCTCGGAACTGATTAAGGGGGTATAGTTATGTGACTTTGTGGACGGGTGGAAATTAGCGGTTTCCATTGTTATGTTGTACCAAAGTTTGGTAGCTCATTTGCATAAATCAAAACTCGTGAGCACAATAAGGCATATCGTAGCAAAATCCGGAATGAAGCATGGACCTCCTCCTCTCATCTAACAAAATTTTCGAAGGTATCACTCTTACAAATGTTTTTCTTTTCTTTTCTTTTTAATTATTCTTTTTTTTCTCCAAGTGAATCCCCCCGGTAAATTTATGTATAGGCATTATGGCTGAAACTTAGCATCAAAAACAGTGAAATTTCTAGTTTCCAATAAAACATGAACCTTGTTTATGGCATACAATTTAAGGTAGCATACAGGATCACTGGAGTGGTACATCACCAAAATTGAGTTTTTATCACTAAAAATCATCTTCAAAATGTATTTTATCATATCATAAATAGATTTTAAAAGAAATCTTAAGATTTAAATCATAAGAGAAACAGTCCAAGACACTTTCAAATTTAAAAATCCCTCAAAATACAAAAGCAAGTAAATCATGTTTTTCCCATGATAGATCGCATTCGCGTAACGCGTACAGCTTGCAGAGAGGACACAAAGTAAACTGGTGGGCGGGGTGATTCATCCTGTGAGCCACTTTAAGATGACAAGATATTGTGCATGACTACTATTGACTACCATGTAGTCCATCATTGGCAGGGTTGTAGCTACGCCGGGCGGTGGCGTGCGGACCCGCCCGGCACTCTTAATTTCCACCCGGCACTCAAGTTAATTTTGAGCCCAAATACCCGGCACTACAGTCTCAAATGTTTCAAAATTAATGAACAATCAGTATAAAAATGAGCAATTCTTACCAAAATTTCAATTTTTTTACCATTTCATATAAATTTCACCCGGCACAAAAATTTGATCATTGGATATTTAATTTGCTGGTTGTTAAAGTAAAAGAAGTACTGTTGCATATTTAATCCTCGGACACATGCTTGTGTCAATTCTTATAATTAGTAGAAACTCCGACCTAATAGCTGGATGCTTATTAACAACATTGCGCAGCACGGTTGGTTTAAGTTTTCCAAGGCATGTATACATCACCATACCCTTGTGGAATGCTTATTGGATGCACTCGTTGCTGCCAAATGTAGAAGTTGTGTCCAAGAATTAAACAGAGGAATAGTGGAAGACAGTATGTGTACATTGAACTAGAATAAAGTCCAAGTTATTCAGCACATAAAACATTGTAAGAAATGTGTAGTGCTGGCAATATAAAAGTATATAAGTAAAATTCCAGAGGGGGGGGGGCACTCAACACAAATGACCATACAGGTATACTCTCCCATAAAGACCCTTGTTTTTGGACTGCGCAGTTCCGAAAGACCCCTGAATTTGACCAAAACAGAGCTCTGAAAGACCCTTGATTTTGATAATTAGGCCTACAGCTTTAAAAGACCCCTAAGCTGCTTATTCCTCACATTTTCAACCAGTCGAAAGCAAATAAAGATCAACCCTTGATTTTGACTGTTCGCAGCTTCAAAAGACCCCCTTTTACCTGTAGACAACTCCAAAAGACCCCCTTTTACAGATACACCATTAGCTCCCAAAGATTCTACCTCAAAATTACGAGAGCATACCCACAAAAAATTTATGATGTGCCCCCCAGGTAAAATTCATGCGCAGAAAATTACAGGCAAGATTGAGATAATTGAAGGTACATCAGAGGCGGATTTAGGGGGTGCCCCCCAATTTTTGCAGAGCGGCGCCTGACTTTCTGTCAGCTCGGCGCCCACAAAAGCGGTTTGGGCATATAATGCCCCCTATTGAAAATTCCTGGATCCGCCCTGTACATGTAGTATATTTATGCTCTAGCTGGGATAGGATCATGTTCTTTGTACTCTCCTATTGGTTTAAATTCCACATCGTCATAACCAAAGGCCTTTGGTCCTACTACTTTCAATGCTGCTTCTGTCTTGAGTAAAGGTGAACAGGCCAGAGCTACTACTGCTACACGTAGTCCAAATCGCACCTCCTCTGTAGTTATTGGCTCCCCTGAATCCACATCTGTTATACAAATAAGATCTGGGACTGTAGCCACAACCTAGCAAATGGAGACGACAAGAAAAAAAAAAGTGTGAAGTAAAAGCTATAATTTATATCTACATGCATGTATATAATTACAGTAAGTTTACTTAAAGTCCCATTCAGTGATCCCAGCGAAAGTATAAAAAAATTCAAATTGTGTCTAAATCCCTTAAAAGTGAAGAATAAGTTGTTAAAATGGTCATTAGGTATTTCTGAAATGAACAATTTGGACACAACATTATTGACAAAGTTGAAGCCCCATTAAAATACATGTAGCTAATTTATATACTGTCAGTATATAAATTACAGATTCATGTAAAATGTCTTATTTTGTCTCTCATACACAGCTTTCAGCTATCACTACTAGCAGGCTATGTTAGCACATCTATGACAATGACAAAGGTACTAAAATGTGAATTTTGATGATTTTTTACGATTGTTTGGATGAGCAAATTACTGAATGGGCCTTTAAAGGCCCATTCAGTAATTTGCTCATCCAAACAATCGTAAAAAACAAGAAATCTGTATACTGACAGTATATAGTTAGCTACATGTATTTGAGATGGGGCCTCAACTTTGACAATACTGCTGTTTTCCTCATTGTTTGCCAATTTTTTTTCATTTCAAAAATACCTATTTACAATTTTAATGACTTATCCTTCACTTTTAGGCAATTTATAAACAAATTCACCTTTTTTGTTCTTTCGTTGGGATCACTGGCAGGGCCTTTAAAGAACATATTGAAATAATAAAAACCTAAAGATTGATAAAGCAAAACTAGTTTCATATAAAGAGGTGATTGGGTCATCAAGACGATACCTAGCCGTCTATCACATGACCCGTGGTGACCCATCCAATGGGTCAGTTGTCTGATGAAGTCTTGTTGTTCCAGATGCAATGTTGCAAAGTTGAAAAAAATAAGTTCCAGTACATGTATTAGATTTATTTCCAAAATTTCTTAGTCGGATATATTTGAGGTGAACCTGGAATTGGAGCATAGCTGCAATTCTTTTGCTGTTTCTAATTCTCTGACATGTCCTAACATAGAATCTGGCTGATGACACTTCGTCATTATTGAGCAATTTAAAATATGACCAAAAGACTGGAAATGAGCCAAAATTGAGGAAATGGTAATTCCTTTATCATGGGTTTCTCTACCGAATGTCGATTTGAACTGAAATTCCTTCCCACAATACAATATGCATATCATGTAATTTTTGTTTGCTTTGGACTTCCTTGCATAGCTTGATGAAGTTTTGAGCTTTGGCTAATATTAAGGCCTCAATTTTTTGCAATTTTTAATTTTTAATTTCTTTTTTTTTTGTTGGTGCAGATTTAGAGATTTCCTGGATATAAAGCCAAGTGCTGCAATCATTCATAGTTGATTTTAAAAAGTTACCAAAAAAAAATACAATTTTGTATCCAAAAGGGGGAGATTTGTAACTTGTGTTCACTTCAGAATTATTCAAGATAATAGAAATGTGTACAAAACCAATGCATTTTTAGATCTCTAATAGATAATAAAGTGAACACAAACCTTTTGGATACAAAATTGTAATTTTTTGGTAGTAACTTTTTTCAAATATTTTTTAATCAACCATGAATGATTGCAGCACTTGGCTTTAGGTACAGGGACTCTCCAACCTACTCTGCATAGTATACAGTTGAAAATGTACAGGGCCTGCATATAACTGCAAAGGTGTGGAAACTTTACAGATTAAAAAATTTGAAGAAAAAAATGGGCCAGGCATTTAGGGAATTTTCAATTTTGGTATATAGTTGCATTTAAACAAAATGTTTGTCCAAAAAAATCATTAAATTGAAATATTTATGCACCTATCACATGTCACTAAGTGGTGTTCTAGACTTCAGTAAGTAGTCATCCTTTTTCTTTGTGTAGAGTAGGGGAAAGTTAAGGGTTACAAAATTTGCACGATTGTACACTGATTTTCCATTGTGTAATCATAATTGGTAAGATTTTATAAGGAACTATTTCATGTTAGCTTATCAACCTGAAGAAACAAAATTAGATACTTTTCTCTTTTTCCCTAGTAAGATATAATGTGCAGGAAATCATGTATGTCAGCAGTTTGCATGAGAAATCCGCTCTCAACTAAATTGATATTAAGGGTGTTGGCTCTTACTAACGTTGTTCTTTGTTATGCAAATGAGCAGTTTACGCTTCCGTAGCTTCTACACAGAAATTTTGGAGCTATTTTTTTGTTATTTCCCTATTCCATGTGCATAAAGGCCGTTTCTATAAAGTTGAATGAGCATGAAAAGAATTTTCCGCACGACTATACAGTGCAAAGTAAATATTGTTTTTGTATACTTTTGGAATGTAATTCTCCCACCATGAAAAAGCCATAAAATATACGATTTTGGTCAAAATTTTATTTTATTATTCTTTGTCAAATAATGAGATAATGTCAGTATCAGGAAGGTTTTCTGTTCATCTTAAGCTGAAATAATGACATAAAATTAATCACTTGCTATCTTGTCTACTTAACTATGTTATTCTATGTGCAATTTAATGTAAAGCCAAGAATTCTCCGCGTTGCGGAAATTCCGCGAAAATCACGGAATTCGGAGGTAAAGCGGAAAACGCATTTCTGAGAAAAATTTTTTTAAAAAGCAAACATGACCTAGAAAAAGAAAAAGAAAACACAATTGAAAAGAAATAGTCCCAAACAGAAATGTTTGGTAGACTCATAACCGGTGCGATCTTACCTTTCCGATGTTGATTAAGATACTTCTTGCATCGATCCCGAGATGCGGAAAAACCAATAGTCATTTTGTCCCACATAAATGAATAAATAACAAAACCCCGATCCCCGGTGGACTCACCCAAAAGGTGACGTCACACCATATGATCGCCCCTTATCCGACTTGGGATCCCCTACTCGGACCAAACTTGTAGGGGTGGCGGGTCGGGATAATCAACATCGGAAAGGTAAGATCGCATCGGTTATGAGTCTACCAAACATTTCTGTTTGGGACTAGACTCAGTACACCGTCGATCTTACCGCTTCGATGTTGATTAAGATACTTTGCATCAACATCTGAAAGATCGATCTAGCAAGTAACCGACGGATGGAGGTACAAGATTGGTCAGCATCTGATCAGGGATCGGGAGCGGTAACGATGGTTTTCGCGAGGTCAGAAAATATTTTCCCCAACGGTCGGGAAACAAAAAGACCACGCGATCACAGACATAAACCTCCTTACTTAATAAGTTTGGTGGTTAAGAATAGCGACACTGGTTCTTACCATGCTGAGTATTCTGTATAGTCTGAAAACCTGGTACCCGTACACCACCGATTATGATCGCCAACAATGTCCCGGTAAACCTCCCGCCTGTCTCTGATTACTAACGTAAACGGAAGTATCGTAGAGAAGGGCGAAGGTGGCTTCCGGGACACCGCCTGCTAGATCTCCTCAAGGGACAACCGAACGGTATACCCAAGATGATGAGATAGCTCGTGTCGAGTGGGTCGTGGGACGCTTGAAACCTTCGCGATCCCCGGACCCCACCAACACCTGGACCAGCCATTGCGACAGCGGCTGGACCGAAAGGCTCTGTAAGGGTGATGAATGCGGTCGTGAGTCCCTCGCAAGGCTTGTGTTCGAAGAAATAGTGCTGCAGCGCCTTATCGGACACCCCAGCCTATCTTTGGCTTCAGCCGAACCTTGCCCAACCCTGGGGATTGGAGAGGGGCGAATGTCGGTATGCACCGCGCCTGTCAGTAGTCACGAGAACAGAGCGCCAAAACAGTGTCGCTCCAGTGTTTGTGAACACGGAAGCTAACCTCGAGACCGTGTGCAACTCAGCACCGCCGTCCCGAAGCCAACGCCAAACCGGAAAGCCATCTTGAGAGTTACGTATTTAAGCGTCGCTTTTGACGGAAGGTCAAAAGGGTGACCCTTAAAGTAATCTAAGACTGTGTTGGGATCCCTTTAGGAGGATCACTTTCCTTTTTGGTAGACACTCGCTGAACATACCGTCGAGGCGTGAGACTAATAAGGTAACCATCGGCTATGATAGTCGAATTCGCCTCGAAACCTCGGTGAATGGAGAGGACAGCTGACTTATAGCTGGCCCCAGTGGCCCGCTGAAGTCTTGCTTGGAACTTTTCTGTCAGAAACTCCGGAACTAGCAGCACAGAGGCTCTAGCGGGAGAGCTATTTGTCTCATTGCACCAAGCGTAGTATGGAGCCAGACTCTGGCTATACGTACGGAGGGTAGACTTCCGCCTAGCCCCGGCGATGAGAAAAACAGCTTCTGATGAAAAGTATCCTCCGCTGCGTGTTCCTGGTAAGGGCCATGCAGCTAACTGCAGGTGCTCTAGTGATAGACTGGGTACCTCCGCCCGGGCATCCGGAGTAGATCTGGTACTGGGAGTGCCAGCGGCCTTGCCGCTAGCAGAATGACAATGCAGTCTTCCCACCCGATCTTGGCCACCACCCTCATGAGTAGTGAGATCGGAGGGACTGCATAAGCTGTCATCCCTCCCCAGTCTATGGACAGAGCGTCCACGGTGAATGCTTGGGGGTCCGCGACCCTTGAGCAGTACACCGGCAGTGGATGATTGCGATGAGATGCGAACAGATCTTTCGAGGGGTGGTACATCCCTTGAAGATCGCCTGAGCGACTCATGGAGCAAGGGACCATTCTGCTGGTCCCGACACCCTTCCTCGTGACAGATTGTGCGCGAGGATGCTGGTGACGCCCGCGATGTGTATCGCTCTCATCGTAATCTGCCTGAACTTGCACCACCCTATCAGGTGTCGTGCATGCAGGCTCAATCGTGGTGGCCCGGAGTCCCCTTGTCTGTTGGGGTAGGCTACCACGGTTGTGTTATCCGTCAGGACAACGGTATGTGATTCCACGATCACCTCCTCGTAAGCGAGGGAGGTTGATGTGAAACTCTGTCTCTATGGCCCCCATAGGCCCGAGACGGAGTCTCCGTGGATGTGGACCCCCAGCCCCGCTTTTGACGCTATGTTCGCTACGTGACATACCGGGGTGCAGGAAACCTGACACCCTGGGTCAAATTGGGCTGATGGGTCCACCACCAGAGTTCTCTCGCGCGATCTCCGACAACGGAACCGCGAGGGATATTGGTGATTTACTGGGCCTGCAAGCAGGCTAGAAGGTGTAGTTGGGTAAGCCTAACGTAGAAACGGCAGTACAGTACGAGGTCTACCATACTGGCCATTAGGCCTACCACCTTCATCCATGCCACAGCGGGTTTTGCCCGAGACTCGCCAAGAGTCAGGCACACCGCACCATGTTCGCCACCCGCTTCGGGTGAGAGCACCGCGAACCCCTCCGTGAGGGTGATCTGGGCCCCTACAAATAGTGGTGTCTCGTCGGGACCACGCTGGACTTTTTTGAGCTGATCAAAATCCAGGGTCCCGCACCCTACGGACTATCATCCCCACGAGCCCCGTGGTCTCCAGTGGAGTGCGTGCGTATATGAGCCAAACGTCCAGGTAGCAACTGATGTTGACACCCCTGTGCTTCAGGTACGCTGCCACCGCTCTGACCAAGAGTGTTAAACACCCTGGGAGAGATGGACAGGCGGATGGCCGGTATCAAAACTGGTAATTTTGATCCTGTGCCTAGAAGGGCAGATGCCTCCGATCTTGAGAGGCGATTGGCATATGCAGATAGGCGTCCGAGAGATCTAGCGATGTTGTTCCCATGCCCCTGATGGGGCAGGCTAGCACCGAGGCGAGAGTCCCCATTCTGAACCTCTTGGGCCTGAAGAACGTGTTCAACAGCCTGCGGTTCCGGATGGGGTTCCTGTCGCCGTCTTCCTTGGAGCCAATGGCTCCAAGATCACCCGTAGAACGGGGGTAGACCGGACAATCGCCCGCCTTCGTGAGAAGCTGTGTGATCCCTGTCAGTAGTGCCCGACGCTGGGGGCCGCCTGACTGGCGGCACTACTGTGGACCTCTGAAATGTGCAGACGAATGTGGGGAGACTGGGTTGCCAGTCTGTAACCCCCACTCACCACGGACCATACCCAGGCGCTCACAGAGATGGTTTCCCACCTCTGGGTGAAAGCCATCAGCGGTCGTCCACTGGGAGCGCCCCCGGTGGAAAAACCGCTGAGCCCCCCAGGAATGCTCTGCCTAGCTTCCCTTGGAAGAGCGCTTGCTCTTCTTCGGGCTTGCCAGCTGTTCCTGTGCTACCCTTGCGCCTCCCAGAAATGGGTGCTGCAGAGGTAGTGCGCTCGGGTACTGTTGGTGGTGCACGGCCTGCTGAAGTCGGAGCTCCTACCCATGGTAAGGGCAGTTTCCGACCTCTTCAGAGTGCTCCCGTTGGTAGCTTCTTTGCACGGTCCTCCACCGTGGCGCAGAAGCATCCAAAGAGAAAAGGACCCTGCCTTTCCATCGCTGAGCGATTGGAGTGGCAGGCCCCTCCCCGGCGCTGAGTGGACACCCTATGGGCTAGGCCCATGGAGCTCTCGTTGAGGCTAGCTGTTAGCACCGCTAATAGGCTCACCTCGCTGGAAGAGCTCAGATGTTGTCAGAGCGTGATACGCTTGACGACATCTGGGTCCCTCTCGGATCCCCTCAGGTAGGTCCTGTGGTCCTCCCGCTGCTACACGCAGAGGAAGCGTGCAAGCACGCCGCGCCATAGCTCTACTGAGCTCGACAGCCCCACGATATCTACCCGTGAGGTTTGCCGGGAATGAGAGTGCAGGCGTCCCTGTGAGGAAGCAGCAGCTGAGCATCCTACTGAAAGGATCCCTGGTCCTCCTCCATGGACTCCCCCTTAGGGGGTGTCCGGAGGAAGATCAGTGTTGTTGCTCCCCTCGCGGGCAGCGGGGAAGGAGATTGTAGTGATGTCACTACGGACTCAGCTTCCGACTCTTTCCCTCGCCCACAGTATCCGTGATCATGCTCCGATGATGACGGTAACTGAGGACGGGCATCTGAAAGCGGGTAAGAAGGCATAACCACTGTGTGGCTCGCCGACTACCTGCCAGCAGAAGAGGGAGTACTCCCCGCAAGACCCTGAGGTATCCGCCATGGCACCACTGGGTCCGCATGCTCTCGCAGCCGTCGTCCTAGTGCTAGCAGCACGGGGCCTACCCTGATCAAGATCTGGGTTAGCCCCATGCCGGCTGGCCTGGTCAACAGCTGATGTTGGTACTGCGTGGCCATCGCTAGGCGACACTTGCCACGGTGCTGGGCCGTGGAAGAAACACCCTGCGGCGGGTACCACGGGCATACCCAGCCGGCAGCTGACCCTGAAAGGATCCGCCACCAGGGTAACCCCATGGTACTGCAGTACCAGCACCGCCTCCCCCCTTGTTGCCACAGAGACTGTGGCGACTAAGGCGGTGCTGCGGTACCGGTGCGGTATCAGCGTGGTACCCGTGAGGGTTCCCAACTGTGGACCGCTGTACCCTCGCCACACTGCGTTCCCTGTTTGGGGATCAAGCTGTGTGCTGGCGGTACCGGCGCCGGTACTAGCATGGGTACCCGTGAGGGTTCCGGTTGTGTACCGCTGTATGCGTGGTTCCAGCGTAGGTGCCCGTGAGGGCTCCCGGCCGTGTACCACTGTACCCATGCCTCACTGCGTTCCCCGCAAGGATCAAGCCGCAGTGTATGGGTACCCGCTATACCGCTGTCCCTTGGCTAGAGGGAGCTTGCCTAGTACCACGGGTAGCTGAGCGTGCATACCCCGATCAATCACCTCGCCACCTGAATAGGCAGCGTCAATCAATGGAGCTATGCCCTGTTGATTTGACAGTGATCGATCAAGAGAGGGTAATTGACCCATTGACGGTAATGGATCACCCACGCTCCGCTGGCTCTCGAGGACATAAGTGGGTTGTTGATCAGCTAGGCTGTTCAAGCTACTTACTGTACCCTCTAGAGCTTCGGCCAAGGTCGCTGTGTGTGGCGGACCACTCCCGGCAGCTATGGGCGGGTGCATAGCGGCTACCACTGACGTCAAGCCGTAGCTCGCCTTTGTAGCTGCCACCGAATGCACCTGGGTCGCTGTCCCGTGAGAGACTGCGAGCCCAACCCCTGAATAATCGCCAGCCAGTCCCTGTGGACAGCCAGCAGCTATTCTAGGGCCCAGGGTATCACTCGGCGGTCCCGCCATGGAACGCTGCCGTGTGACAACCCCAGTTGGTTCTGCTAAGACTACACCCACAGCGTTAGCCGCGTATCGTCTCTGTTGAACCCATGCATGCTAGGGTTCAACCCAGGCAAGCCCGGGTACCCTTGCATGCTGCCCGTCGCTGGCTACTACTGTGGCTGTTTGAGCCCGTGATATGCCTGCAACAGACGGGTGTCCTCCTGCTAAAAACCCGTGAGGATTTTCGCTAGAGGACTGGTATCCTCCTGCTACAAAACCCGCTTAGGGTTTTCGCTGGTGGTTACCGCTCTGCTGCCTGCTACTTTGCTCCGACGTATAGTCAGTGCTTTCGCTGGCTGCTGAGCCTTTGGACGCGCTTAGCAGTCCCGAAGGAACCGCTTGCTTGTCCGGGACCGGAGCCCCTTAAGCAGACCTGCCATGACCCATAGGGGCTGTCACAGCAGAATCTACCGTGTCGACTGGTATCCTCCTGCTGCAAAACCCGCTTAGGGTTTTCGCTGGTGGTTACCGCTCTGCTGCCTGCTACTTTGCTCGACGTATAGTCAGTGCTTTCGCTGGCTGCTGAGCCTTTGGACGCGCTTAGCAGTCCCGAAGGAACCGCTTGCTTGTCCGGGACCGAGCCCCTTAAGCAGACCTGCCATGACCCATAGGGGCTGTCACAGCAGAATCCACCGTGTCGACCTTACCAGTGCCCTTGGTAGATTTCTTCTTCGTCTTATGGCGATGGCGACGGAGCCTATCCCAATCGTCAAGCTGGAACTCGGAGAGTCCTAAGCAAAAGAAAGACATCTAGAAGATCGTGAGCACTCCTGTGGGTGAAACAGAGCGGGTGTGGGTCCCGCTCCGTCACCAGGGAAGGGCAAGCCCGACAGGGCCGAGGCGAAGCGAGGAGAAAGGGAGGGGGCACTACCCCCCCAACACGCCGACTCAAGCCCAGTAAGCAAACCTGAGCACGGAGGCTGGTCGCTAACGTTAGTGGTAAAGTAAGGACTGGCTAACTTTATTACTAAAATGTCAGACGGGTCCCTACCAATCCCCACCGTATGAATATCTGATTAACTCGTCTTTATTGGACGGTAATGAAGACATAACGATAGAGTAATCACCCTAACATAGCAACAATAACCTACCGTACATGAAATACAATGTGTATGTACAAACATCTATTGTAACTTACAGGCTGCAATGGTTGTTTTACGTGGGAAACAAAATGAATGGCGCCAACGAGCGGCCATTTTGAATTGCTCGTGTGTCCCGTGATACAAACGGAGGCACGATATGTAGCTAAGTTTTGGATCGCTTTTTGTCACTTTTTCGCCAGAAAATGCCGTCAAAACTATCCTCAGCCGAACAATACCGGTTTGGTTTTACCTAAGGTGTGAAACTACAACCGTATATCTCGCTTTTGGTCGAGAAATTGATACACAGTGCTATGAACAATCGATAGGCACGCCTGTGTCAGTCGGAGACCAAGGAGGATAAGGGCGATCATATGGTGTGACGTCACCTTTTGGGTGAGTCCACCGGGGATCGGGGTTTTGTTATTTATTCATTTATGTGGGACAAAATGACTATTGGTTTTTCCGCATCTCGGGATCGATGCAAGAAGTATCTTAATCAACATCGGAAACGGTAAGATTGACCGGTGTACTGAGTCTAAATAAAATACTAAATGAAATGGGTCTTCAAATTTCATCAAAATAAAGTAAAATCCGTCATAGATTTACCGTACAACGCCTGTCCTACCTCCCATTGCAGCCATGTGAAATGTTATTTATGTCAGAAATGTGCTAAAGTTACAAAGCGGAGAAAAGCGGAATTTAGCATTTGTAAAGCAGAAAATTCTTGGCTTTAAATTTAATGTCTTAATTAAGGCATGTGGAAGATTGCATGGTATTGCTAGAAAGTATAACATGACTGTGGTTATTTACTTCCTTTTTGGAATTTTGGAACAGAAACATTCAAGAAGTCATGGGTTTGGGACTTTTTATGATCCAGAGAGGGAAATAGACTCCATACTTTGTTGTTCTGTGTGGTTGAAATTCACACCACTTTTACATTCCCTTATATAGAGCCAGTTGGCCGATATGTACGTTGTTTGTTTCATAATACACTAATACCCATCAGAACGAGCTCAGAATGTATCCACAGTTTCATCAACACAGGAAATATTCTGTCATTACAATAACCTATAAAACACAGGTACGGCATTGCAGGACAGTCTGTATTATAGAGAGCCAGTTGGCTGATGGTACGTTGTTTGTTTCATAATACACTAATACCCAGAAAGTGCCCAGAATGTCACCAAAGTTTCCTCAACACAGGAAGTACTGTGTTATTACAGTAACAAAACAAAAACACCACAGGTACAGAATTGTGATTGCTGCATGATCAAATTGCACTGATTTTGTTCACAGAATTCACCAAAATAAACATCACAAACAAGAACTGGTTACTTAATACAAGCCAATTACAATTTTCTAAATTTTGGGTAAATTTCAGCCAATTTTGGTCATATTTTAAATTACTCAATGATAACAAAGTGTCATCAGCCGGATTCCATATCAGGACATGTCAGAGAATCCAAGAAAATGGGAAGGGACTTTAACCAATTTCAAGTATATTTGGAGAGGTGGAATTTTAATCAGGCATAGGGTTGTATAATAGTATGTCATCTATTTTAATACCTGTCCTTGAAGTTTTGCATCGGTGTGTTTGACTACTTTTGCAATGAGGTTCTCATTCTGAAAGTCTACACTCAGTTGCTGTCCAGTGAAGGCCCCAATACCATCAACTAGGAGTGTGCCTTTGTCAAATCCTCCAGTGCGGTTTCTTGCTACATCCAATATCTGAAACATGTTTGTACATATTTGTAAAAATATTACAATATGATTCAATTTAAGAAAAAGATTATGTAAGCTATGACAATCACTGAACTAAATTGAGTCACTTATAGAGAATATATTTTATTTATCGTCGGTGGGCGGGAAAAACCTCATGTGTAGTTTTAAAGGTCAAATGCATAACCTCATATGTAACACAATCTGGTCCATGGGGGGGGGGGGGGGCGGGGGGGGGGGGAAAGGGGGCATTTTTGAAAAAGGGGTTACCATATCTATTACCATATAGGCTATCATATACTGAAAACACCAAATGTCTAGCATACTTGGTTCTAAAGTTATGAAGTTTCGTGATGTCTATTTTCTTATGTATTTTATTGTTTTTTACTCTATATTTTTGCCTTTATCTCAAATTCAAATTTGCCATCTTTGGCCCCCATGGACCAGATTGTGTCAAATATGTAACAAGTAGGCCCCACATACATAAACCCCACATGTGCAATTTTGATCAAATTCTTTATTTTTTGCATATGTCAACTTGAAAAAAAAATGACCCAGCACACCTTCTGACACTTTCCTTTTAACTGTAAACTACACAAGTTTCTGTAAATGACCAAACAACCAACGTCATTTCTCATGTTAATTATCCTGTTAATTTTCAACAGTTTTTTGCATCTCATACAAAATGATGAAAATGTTACATATGAAATTATATAACTTGAGCCCACTTGTTACATATGAGGTTTTGCATTTGCCCTTTGGAATTACATGAGGATTTTCCCGCCCAGCGACGATATTTAGAGAAAATATTTTAATATGGTTTCTTAAATTCAGCAAATTATATAAATTTTGTAAGCAAATATCATTACACACTTAATGACTTTCAGTTTCACATAAGAAAAACACATAATTTGTAATGTTTTTTAAACATATGCCCCTCCCTGTAATTCTACAAGCACACAAAGGTTTGAATAGTTTTGTTGAAAACGTGATTGTTTTAAATAAGGATTCAGTGACCTATAATTATTTAAAACCACAACAAATGGTTCCTGACAATGTGGAGCTTATTTTGAAAATTTGCAAAATTTTAAGGAAGAACACTTTGTCACAGATAACCATGGGTTACAGGCTGTCAGTAGTTAAAACATGATCACATGTCATCAAGTTTCATTTTTGATGCAGTGATTTGTTGAATTTAGGTGTTTTTAAAGAATATTTCATGATTACTTCTATTTCTGTTTTCTACTCCTGATTCTATGATTTCTCCCAGTGATTTCTCTCCTGTTTTCCGTATTCCTTATTTACACACACATAAAACTATAAGTTTTCTGAACATTTAAACAATTTTGAATTTTGACTTCTGTATGAACTTCACACCTCAAATTGTGCAATGCAATACTGAAAGTGAGAGCAGATAAGCTTAATTTTCAACTTGATTTTCTTAAGAAGCAAAATCCATCAAAAAGAACTTTAAATGCTTATATGGGGCCCAAACAAGATCTGACTAAATTTAATAACTACCTTTCCTTTCATAAGAAGTTTGCCAGCTTCATGTTTCACAATACTTTCAACTGGGTCTGCTTTTGAACGTTGTGCTCTTAGCACAGCCTTTCCAAGATGCCAAGCTCTGCTCATGGAGTATAGTACACTATGTTGTAAAAGCTGCTCTTTCTTGAGAGGAGAGAATGTCAAAGCTGCTGCACATCTGAAAATATATTCAAATCAATGATTGTCAGCAGCGTTCGAAATTGTCAGTGTCTTAGATAGGGTTGAGATTGAGAAGTAATTCCTTATCCAAAATCTGATTTTAAAGATTGTATATGCTCATCGATGAAGATGAAAGTGGAAAATTTTTGCAAAACATTTAATTTTCATCTTTTTGTGCTCAATGGGCGATTCCATTTAAAATCCTCACTCCCCCTGTGGAAGATTTTGGAAATATCTTCCACAGGAGGAGTATGAATTTTAAATGGAATGAACACATTAGGCAGCTCTGTTTGAATGTCATACACTCTCTGAGAGAGATTCAACCTGAATCTTCCACAGAGGGAAGGGAGGGTGAATTTCAAATGGAGCTGCAAATGTGTTCATTCCATTTGAAATTCATACTCCCCCTGTGGAAGATATTTCTAAAATCTTCCACAGGGGGAGTGAGGATTTTAAATGGAATCGCCCAATGCAGCTACTGTAAAAATTAAAACTGTACGAATATCCCGGGACGAATATGTTCTTTTATGTACAGGTCTATATGTAAGAAAACTCAAAATTGTGAATTTTAAATAGGTAGCTTACAATCAGCAAAGCACGAAAAAATACACCTGCGAAAATCGCCACTTTAAAGTACAAAAAGTGCACTTAGCATAGGTGCTGCATCCAATAGCGTGCACACTGTTCTTTAACAATCCATGTCATGGGTCTTGCCCATTACATTTGTGACCCAAAATTTGTGGGAAAAAACTAAAGAAAACCGAATATATGCCAAAACAAATCACAAAAAACGATTTAAAAGAACTAAACACCACAATATTTTTTCAAAATATAAGACTGCAATAATGCACTAAAATAGCTCTTTTATATTACATGGCTTTAAAATCTTAATTATTTTGTTTATTCACATATGAATTGTTTGTTCTCTTTGTGAAATGCTATAAATATACAAAATATATAACCTCTTTATACTAACCCCATTTTGACCACATTGACCCTGAAGAAGTTCTCCAGATCCTTGGGTGTATCCGTCTGTAGTGCAACACAGCGTTGAATTCCTGTATCATCAGCAAGAGTGCTCGGATATAGAGGATTTCCAGATATGGCTGGCACAAACATCTACAAATAATTCACAAATGGGGCATTATTTCAGGAATATATAGCACTATTTATCATACCACTAAGGGAAACATCAAAGAACACCGCTAACCTGATATATTTTCGTATCTAGTCAGTGAGTGCGTATTTTACGCTTTATATCTAGTCACTGAGAGCGTTTCGCAAGCCCGATCTGGCGTGTACGGCGAGGTACGCGATAAAGGCAATTCACAGAAACCGGGCGCGTAAAATGCACGCAATCACTAATACGCGGAACAGTCATTTTTTTTTTGTAATGTTTTTCCTATTTAGCAGCAATTAAAATGTTTAAAAACGTAATTATTTCAACATTTAGAATGACTTAGTGGTATGATAAATTCGTTATTAGGTTCAGCGTCGGTATGATGCGAGGGAAATTATCGTGCGCTCAGTGTCATACTGGGTTCAGCCTTCGGCTTCACCCAGTATGACACTTCAGCACGATATATTTCCGCACTATACCTCCGCTTCACCTAATAACTAATAATCCCAGGACTATATATCTATAAACACTGTCATAACATAGCTAATAAAATATCATCCCCCAATTGCAGTAGTCAACCATCACAGGTTGGCTAGAGAAAGAAATTTATGTAGAACTTATTTTGAAGCTTGCATATAAAAGCATATCCCCTAATTGCAGTTATCAACCATCAGAGTTCATGGGCTAGAGAAAGAAGGAGAGTGAGAGCTCTCTACTGCTCTCCTTAAATCTGATATGAGAGTGATTTTTAGCTCTCCTTAGTTGACCAGTCTCTCATTACATTCTATTGTAATGCTCTGAACAGCTCTCCTTGAAGGTTCCAGAAGAGCTACTTAATGCTCTCCAGCAAATTCCAAAAGACAGTCCCTGATGTTCACGTAAAATAGTCCAGGCCCTAGCTAGAACCCGGCCTACACCGGATAGGGCAGAGATTTTGACACTTGATTTGGGTTATTGGACCTTTGAGGTTAACGAATCACAGAGGTGCTTTTATGAAGCGCTGCCACTGAATTCGAGAAATCCAAGATGGCACCAAGCGCCATTTTGAAAATTTTAAATTTTAGTTTTCACTCAATATTCATGTGTAATACATCATTCTATAGGTTTTTGCATACAAGGAATCAATTTCTGACATTATTTTTATGATTGAAGGTCAGTATAACATGTTTACATTCAAAATGGCCACCGAATGGTTGCCAAAAGATGGGGTTTTCATTAAAATGCATTTAGAATTCAATATTTTAACTTATTTGATGTTAAAAATAACCATGGGATGCTGATATTATGGTGACAACAAAGCATAAGTCGTCTATGTCATTTCTATCATCTCCTGGATATGTTTAAAAATCAAAATGGCTGCCAAAATGGCCGCCAAAATAGTCTTTTTTCATTAAAATGTGTTACAGGAGTATTATAAAGTACCAGATTTACAATGAAATGGTGCCAAACATTGTGTTCTTTTGTATTCAAAGTATCCCTCTGGTAAAGGGGTAACAATATGACATCGGCATCAATTAATATTATCTCATATGGGCATGTAAACATTCAAAATGGCCGCCAAAATGGCTGCAAAACATGATTTTTTCATTAAAATGGTATTTAAAACAGCATTTTAATAGATGTTGTGTTAAATATTTCCATGGAACGCTGATATAATGTTAAAGGGATATTTCTATCCCAATTTCTTCCTGCTCATGTGTTTTTACATTCATAAAAGAATCTTAAATCCTAAATTTCATGCAAATCGGACATTCCGTTGGCGAATTATGGACTATAACATACCGTATATTTCAATGGTCCATAGGATTGTGTGTTATACTTTCGTTGGCGACAGAATAAAATTCAAAATCGAATATGTTGGCCGGTTTCTCTGGAAAGGGAATATATTTGCAAGATTCCTCTTGCACATGATCATTATGCACCTAGTATATAAGGGGTCCCGTTGGTATGAGCATGCCGGCAGAATCATTTTACGACAGAATGTTAACCATATGCCATGAAGCTGAAAAAATGACATCACCTGTAAAAACTGGTATCTTGAAAGTTGGTGTAACAGTCATTTAAAAGAATATAATATACTCTTTTAAATGACTGTTACACCAACATCCAAAATATTATTTTGGTGGCCAAGTTGAATTTTAAACATGCCCAATTACCCATAAGTCCATGCTGTTTTCCTATTACTGCTATGCTATAATGATTATGTGGGAAAATACTCTCCTTTTATGGCACCATCCCCTTGAAAACCAGATACCTAGTGTCGCTGTAACAGATTTTGATGAAAAAATAATATCTTGGTGGCCATTTTGGGAGTCACTTTTATTTCTTTGAACTTACCCATGGGATAATTTTGAATGACATATTTTACGTTACCCTTCTGCCACAAAGATATTTTTGGATCTCAAGAAAGCACTCATGTGGCACCATTTCCTTAAAAATCAGATAAATTACATGTTGTTGAGACATAATATTATCAATTTAAAACTACTTGCATGGTCATTTTGGAGAAAAAAAGAAAGGAAAGAAAGCACTATTGTTGCACATAATACATTATGTAAATTGTAAGTTGCTGGAAGGTATGGGTCTTGCTTAAAATGCCATATAGTTGAAAGCTTTCCATCCTGTTTCTGTTTTATGGAATTTGATGGAAAACAAAAAATAGACTATGGGACAGGTTGGCCCACTTGTGCTGGGGCAGGTTGCCCCCATTGTGTTTATGGGCAAGAGTTATGCATACTTTCTCCATTTTCACCCATTTTGTGTCAAATGAAGCAAAATACAATTTACACACCAACACTAGTCAGTTCCATGGATAAAATTGTTCAAAGGCGGAGTATAGTACAAAAAAATCTATATTGTTGTCCTATTTGAGCACTTTTTGACTGGAAATAGCAATATTTCAATATCATATTTCTTTATAATTGGGAATTTGTACATAAAAAGTAATTCATCACTCAGAATAGTTAATAATGAACAAAAAAGTCAATTACAATTGTTATCCACAGCCTTTCAGTTTTTCGTTATGGGTTTTATAAGATGATTGGTTAACGTTATTTCCTTGATTTTAGCTATTTCCTCAAGAATGACCCATGATGGCGCAAAATGAATTTTATTTTTTGATTATCTTGGCACTATGATAGGTGATATCTTACCACAGTTGTAACTTTAGAATGTTTTATTGGAAAGAAATATGGCAATAACACACGGTTGTGCATAGAGGGCCAACCTGCCCGCTTGGTGGGCCAACCTGCCCCGACCTGGTTAATTTTCTTTTCGCTCTCTCCTACAACTAGTATAACTTTTGTATAAGTCACAGAGCCATATAAATTTGTTAGCATTTACCTAGAGTAAACAGCTCTCAAGTATCAAATTGAGAGCCTCTTAACCCACAAACTGAGCTCTCCAGATAAGTGGGGGAAAAGGGGCCAACCTGCCCCGTCTCCCTTACTAGGTGCATAATGATCATGTGCAAAGGAATCTTGCAAATTTATCTTATAAATTTATAATTTATATCTAGAGAAATGGGCGAAATGTTCGATTTTGAATTTCATTCTGTCGACAACGAAAGTATCACACACAATCCTATGGACCATTGAAATATATGTTATAGCCCATAATTCGCCAACTGAATGTCCGATTTGCATGAAAATTTGGGTTTAGGTTTCTTTCATGAATGTAAAAACACATGAGCAGGAAGAAATTTGGATAGAAATACTCCTTTAACATTATATCAGCGTTCAATGAAAATATTTAACACAACATCTATTAAAATGCTGTTTTAAATATCATTTTAATGAAAAAAATCATGTTTTTTCAGCCATTTTATGCCATTTTGAATGTTTACATGCCCATGAGATCATATTAATTGATGCTGATGTCATATTGTTACCCCTTTACCAGAGAGATACTTTGAATACAAAAGAACACAATGTTTGGCACCATTTCATTGTAAATCTGGTACTTCATAATACTCCTGTAACACATTTTAATGAAAAAAGACGATTTTGGCGGCTATTTTGGCAGCCATTTTGATTTTTAAACATATCCAGGAGATGATAGAAATGACATAGACAACTGACCATAATATCAGCAACCCATGGTTATTTTTAACATCAAATAAGTTAAAATATTGAATTCTAAATACATTTTAATGAAAACCCCATCTTTTGGCAACCATTTGGCGGCCATTTTGAATGTAAACATGTTATACTGACCTTCAATCATAAAAATAATGTCAGAAATTGATTCCTTGTATGCAAAAACCTATAGAATGATGTATTACACATGAATATTGAGTGAAAACTAAAATTTAAAATTTTCAAAATGGCGGGCGGCCATCTTGGATTTCTCGAATTAGCAGCCGCTTTAAAAAAGCACCTCTGTGATTCGTTAACCTCAAAGGTCCAATAACCCAAATCAAGTGTCAAAATCTCTGCCCTATCCGGTGTAGGCCGGGTTCTAGCTAGGGCCAGGACTAAAATGGTGGTCCCATGTACCAGAAGAGCAATATCTGGACATGTAAAACTTGCAGGCCTTTTTCGTAAAGAGCAGGGGATCAGCCCGGGCCTGTTGTCTGTCACACTCAGCATTGAGGTCAACTTGCGCTGCCCTTTGGGGCTTGGCAGCATATCGACCTGCGGTGCGCTTTGAGGAATCTATATTCAGAAAGCATGGATAAATGCCGTTTTATTATTATTAAATTATTATTATTTATGTAGAACTTATTTTGAAGCTTACGTATGAGCATCAATTAGTGTGTTGTATGGGGGCATGCAACTATAGGCGTCTGATCAATATCTTAATCTAGCCAACAGCATAAGTTTGTATGTATTTCTGATTTTTTATTTTACGATGATGGGTAGTAGCGCGCGCTGTGAAAATATTTGGAAATCTATTCTCTAAACATCCAGACGCAGGTTAACCATATTTGTGCACAATTATAGTTCCCAGCAAGGTTCTTCAGCGATCTGCCGATTTGGCGCTGTTTATGGCGTAACATGGAAGAGGGGTTCTGATTGGCCAATTGAATCACATCATCATCACATCAGCACCTCATTTCCTGGTCAAGCTGCGTAGCATCGCGAGACCTAGTTTTTCAGAAAGAGCAGATGGACACCGCTGAAGGAATTTGCTGAATACTATAACAGCCCTGCCTCCGGTCTTACCTGTAACTCTGGGAATGCTCTTCCCATACCATCACAGTCTACAACAGGAAGACCAGTTCTTGCAGCAACTACCAAAGGTTCCATGGCATTCAGACCACCTATCTCTGCAGACATTACTGCTACTATCTTGGGGGCTTCTTTCCCCATTTTAGGGTCAACCTCTGACTGGATCGGGAAATTGTCAATAAAGTAACCACCATCTTTCTTCTCGATGTCAACTCCCCCTTTAGAGAAAATGATTAAATATGATTTGACAATTTTAGGTGGGGCTTCAACCCAACTCTTGCAAAATAATAGGAATAATATAGGAAAGTGAATGAAAGTAAGTAGAATTTAAGATCAAAAGTAACTTTCTGCCATTTTGATTAAGCCAAAATACCAAAGAGTACCCCTGGGCCAGGAGAGCACCACAAAAATTGGTCCCTCCGTTAATTTTCATCAGGACACATTATTTTGGAAGGAGCTACTTACTTGTTTTTTTACAAAACAATTTTTGAAAAAAAATTAGTGGGGTGAAATCCGGTTTGTTTAAATTGGCAATTAAGTCTTCACCTGAAGCCATGAGTGTCTCTGACTTTCTGATATTTGTGATTCTGCTGATACTTAAGCTTGGTTTTAAAAAATCAGATTTTCTTGTGTTGTGAGCAAAGGTTAATTTAGTAGGCCTATTGTGTAAGGTATATTTCATCATTAACATGATTGTAGACTTTCATGTGGGCAAATGTGTTACTAGTGCTTAAGAATAAGAGGTAGGGTTACGTGTAAAATTAAGGTAACCTTAGGTGTTAGGGGAGCTAGTCCAATTACACATATATTTTTCATTAATCCTTAAATTAAAGTACATTTACCTAACATTCTGATCCAAGAAATCTAAATTTCAAATGACAAGAATATTACAACTAGGGCTGTTGTTGACAAGGCTGTTGTCGAAAAGCAAATTTACTGATTGTTGACAAGCATGGACGTATTATCGACAAAGACTACTCAATATTACAGATCAGCTTATGATCAACATTATTTATCATGAAATACCGTATTTCGTCAAATAAACGCCCCCGGGGCATTACATTTTCCCAAGGGGGGGGCGTTTATTCAAGGTCAATTTTAGAACGATAATTCCCGTTAAAATCATTAGGTAAACTAAAAACACACGCTAAAATGATGAACTATGAACTAGAAACACTGACTTCGGGCTCACTTCCGGGTTTCTGATCCAGATTTTCGCCAATTATTGACGCTATAAGCTTGGTAAGCTTACTACACAAGATAGCATGGAAATATCTGCATTTTTGAAACATGTTGGTTGAAAAAAGTGGTGGGGGGGCGTTTATTTGAGGGGGGGCGACTATTTGACGAAATATGGTAAGTAATAATTGAGCACAAGATGACAATATTGATATAGTGGATTAATAGACCTCATTTTGTAATATGGTAGTTACCGATTTGATTACATGCATGTAGTTGCCAGTAATATTTTGATGTAAATAAAAGACACAGAATGTTGTCTCTGAACTTAAGATTTGGACTTAATTGATGATTTCTTTGTCAACAACTTGCCGATGTCGGATCTTGAGATTTGACAATTGTCGACAATGAAAATTCTACTTGACAACAGCCCTAATTACAACTGATAATACACACAATTATTTTTACCATACCTAGTTGTCCTTCATATGACCCTTCTTTGAAGCCAGCAGCAAAAAGATCTTGCATACATTGCATTGCATATGATGTCTCTTTTCCACTGGGTATCTTTTCCACTATAACACCAGGAGCACCCATAAAGGCTACAGTAGCCACAACCCCTGTCAACTCGGGGGTGGTGTTCAGCCTAAAGAGAAAACAATGAGTTTAAAAATCAGGAAACTCATATGTGAAGCAATTAACTCCACATGTCATTTGTTATAATCTTTTCCTGTAAATATCATTTGTTATAATCTTTTCCTGTGACTTTTGACGAGAGCGTATTTTAAGCGTGCATTGCGTATCAACTGCGCTCTTGATTGGCTGCTGCATGAAGCGATCGGCTGTTGCAGAGTAGAAATTTATGAATGAACTTTGCACCGTACACTTTGCAACATCACAGTAGTACCCGCTCTTCAAAGGTTTACAGCAAAATATTATAACATGCTTTTTTCCCCCAAAGGTGATGTTAAGCTGAAAAGTCCAATATTGTAAAAGACATATTTTATGCTGCTTGTAATTTACAAAACATATATTTTTCCAACAATATTTCAGAATTACTTATACTTGGATACGCCTCATTTTACCTGACCACATCACAAAAAAGTATCATTATGTATAAAACCAACATTGGAAGAAAACAAACATGTGCAGGGAAATAATATAAGCTTATATAATAAGTTTAAATAATTAACAACTTTTCTGCTCTTTTTAGTAAATCATGCCATAGCATGCTAAACATGGTACAGCCATGGATTCACTTAGAGGCACACCCCTACCCAAACCAAACTTGAGTACGGGCCACCCCACCACCCCCCCTCGAAGTTAAAGTTTGTTCGGCTTATATAAGGCGGAAATTATTCGGCTTTTGTTACTTTACTCGCATAAATTCACATAAGCGTGCGCCAGTCACGCATTACGCAACGCACAGCTAGCGTAAAGCATTGCGCCCAACTGCGTGCATGCCATTCTATATCAATACACAGTGTTATGAGTCATATTTTTTCAGCCTTATATAAACCGAACAAACTTTAGTGGTTCGGTGGAATTTTCTGATTTCTATATCATTTATTTTTCAAGATAGATAAGGCTAGGTTAGAGAACTTGAAACCAACTTGAAGTTATAATAATAAATAGCTGCTCTATATGGAATGTCTTTGAGTTGTGAGTTGTGGTCCACAAGCAAGATAAGGGGACAGAATCTCAATTAATTTGCAACATTTTTGAAATAATTAGTTACACTCAGGGACACAGGGTTAAAAAAAGGCACAGTAATTTATAGTGCACTACGCACAGGCATATTGCCCAGATCGACATTGATCCACAAGTGCCTCAGCACACTTTACAGGTTGTCGCTGACTACTATGGCCCATAATATTCCATAAACCATTAAAAAAACCACAGGGACTTGCAGCTAAGAAGCGCACACCCTAGACATTCCACAATTGACCTTTGCAGCCCGGATCAGCTCTCCGAGTTTCGCACAGGTTTATGCAACAAGACAATTAGTTAGCAGTAAGTTCCATATCCAGGAGAACTCAATTTTTACATGAGAACATGATAACTACCACCAGCGTTCAAACTCGCAACCTCTCGTACCATCAATGCCTTATCGATTGAGCTAACTTGACTGCTATCGATTGAGTTAAAGTGGCTACCTTTCAGGCAAAATGATCTTGATTTTGTTGCCTTCCTTGAGCTGTTGCAGTGCCATTAGTTTTCCTAGATATGGGCTTCCTCCTCCTCCACATCCAAGGATACCAGCTCCAATACTGATGCATTCAACATCCCAATATGACAGGGACCATTCTCCTGTGTTAGGATCCACTTCTGGCTCAGTTTCTTGCAGTGGCTGTATGGGCTGAGAGGATGCTTCCTTCAGTTGGGATGAATCTAAATTCAAGAAAAATTAAACAAGATTTTAGAATTTAAAAAATCACCATAATTATTCATTTGTGTAAATATAAATAACCAAAAGTAACTAAAAAGTAAAATATCAGCTACTGTAATTTGTTCTATATTGAGAATGTTGATATATTTTGATGTTTTTGTTTTGTTTTTGTTTGTTTTTTTGCCTTTTGTTTTTTATATTAATATTATGCAAATCAAGACTCTTTGTTTTTCTCCAAAAGAAAGTTCTCTTGAAAAGATATCTTTTCACCTTTAGTTACAAACTTCTTTTTTAAATGTATTTATGTTCCCAACAATTTCCTAAATAATCAAGATAAGAGCCTAAGACAAGTCAATCGGTTGCTAACTTTGCTACATATTAATTGACTTAATCAATATTGTAACATTTCCATAGGAAATAGAATTTGTTTTCCACAAAACGTTAGTTTTCACTATCACATATGTCCTCTTTTTATTTTGAGCCGAACAAATGAGGCAAACAAGGAAAATGCCTACTTAATTCCAGCAGCTCTGTCACCAATGTACTCCATCGGTTGTGACTGAGGTCTGTCCTTTTTATGTGTTATGACCATTCCGTACACCATGTATGTACAGTGTTAAGAACATGTCTGCGTTCAACTTATAATTTGGATCATATGAATTAAAGTCCTTACTCAGTCCTTTTATAAAAATCTCAAATTTTGTCGTAACTACAGCAACTAAAGCCTTGATTTTGGCAGAGTATGTCAGTTAATTATAAAATTACATTATCATCCTGTAAAAATCATAATATTGAAAACATTTGAGGGCATCCACCCCTCAGTAAATGTTACAACATTGCTTTAAGGGCACCAATTTGGTATTGAAAGTATGAATTAGACATTTTTCACGAAAAAAAAAAAATCACAGCCTACCTGAGACTGGAAGCTTCTCTACTTCAGATACAAGCTCTTTTTCTTTGGGCAACAGCCTGGGAGCTTGAGTTTTCACTGCCTCAGTTTGTTTCACATCTATCTTCAAGTTTCCAACTGCCTTTATTTTGATTCGAGTTGCATTGCCAGGAAGATATGCCAAAGGAACCTCGCTCACTTCAGTGATCTACGAACAAAATTTCATTTATGCTGTATTAAAATCAGATTGATCCTTTTCTTTAAGAAGTAACAAGTTTGAATCATTCAGATGAACTGGGGGGGGCACTCAAGTTTCACAGTGTACACATGTGTGACAGAAAAACATGAATTAAGAGTCCTTTTCAGAGAATGAACATGAATCGCACAAATCCTGTTTAGGATGTCAAAAATGCCTGTTTTCAAGAAAAAGGGTTGTTTTTAAACTTCTAGTTGGTGCTTTAGGGTCATTACTTTGTGTTATTTGCATTTTATTATTGTACCCTGGCTAAGTGGTTTTTTTTTAAAGTTTGTGTTTTCTGATTTGCATGAGGAACATCAACCAAACATAAATATTTGCAAATTATAAACAAAAACATGTACAGATAAAACTCTGCTTAGGGGTATCTTTCAATCCTGTGTAGGGGGTAAAACGTGTTGCAAAACCATGTTAAATTCATGTTTAGGGGTATTTTTTGCTCAAAAGGACAAATCCTGCTTAGGGTATGTTTCATGTACCACCTAAATTTGCCCATCTGTGTAATATTAAAATGCAAGGTATTTGGGTTACCTCAGGGTAGAAATTTGTAATTATGGAAACATTGTCAGCACTGTCATTTATTGCATCTGTATGTTACACATAATTATAGTAAACATCTCAAAAAAAGTAACTAACCCCCCTTAAATAATGACCATTATTCAAAAACTGGTGATTGTATTACAAATCTGTAAAATGCGTTGGAAGCAGAATTTATTTCTGCACATTTTGACATCTCATTTGTAGCAACTGACTAAATATTGACGTCACAGCGTACATTTAAATCAATGTAACTCAAGATTTGAAAGTTGCAGTAAATTGTATTGATTTTGTATTCAGTGTAATGGAAGGAAATCTGTGTAATGATATCTGAGTGTTTTTGTATTGTTTTAATTTGTATGCAAGTGCAACTTTCATATCTGGACCTCACTACATTAAATTAACCGGTGTTTTATTGTTTTCTGGGCTATCGTATCAAATGAGGTGTCAAAATGATCAGAAATAAATTCTGCTTCCAATGAATTTAACGGATTTGTAATACAATAGCCCCCTTTTGAATAATGGCCATTCTTTAAGGGGGCTTAGTTAATTTTTTTGTGATGTTTACTTGATTCCATTACTATTTATTTGTAATTTTAGGCAGTGGACATTGCATTGGACAAAATAAAACTGAACTAAACTGAACTGAACTGACATGAACTGCTTTACCTCAACAGTGTCTGGTGTAGCACCATGTTCAATTGCATTTTGCTTTGCTTGTTCTTTGGCCTCCTTCAAAGCATCATCTCGACTGGTATTGGCTAGTGCCACCACAGTATCTCGCATTCCACCCACTTGACTAAGAGCTGCTCCCACAGCATTTGCTACCTGTTAAATGTAAACAACTCGTATAAATTATTTTACTTGTCCTTCACAGGGAGATGCTGGCCGCCCTATGCCTGTGGGATTCTGGCAGCCCTGATATGTAAGATTTTTTAGGTGTTTTTGTACTTTTTAGCCCATTTTTGAATATTTTCATCAATGTTTGCCCGTCTTTAAAGTTGTCTTGCCCCCCCTCCCCCCTTGCCCACCATCTGAAAAAGTGCTGGCTGCGCCAAAATAGGCAGACCTATGTCAAGTGACGCAGCATGTGTTTTTTCTCTTTCCTGTTTTCTTGGTGGAGACTGAGAGTAAGCATCTATCATCTGGAAATTACAATTAAAGGTACAAGTATAACTGGCAAGAAGAATTCAAAATAGCTCATTGAGCCCTCCTGCAACCCAGCTACACATACATGATACACTAGTACTGATGGCTTTATTAGTTATTACTTTACCTGGAAGTGTGGTGGTTTGATGACTTTAGATGCTCCTTTTAGTTTCCTTTTCTCATCTACAAGGATGCTGCCTCCACCAACAAGAATGACAACAACATCCTCTTCACTCAACTGCACAAACAACAAGTAGAATAGTAAATTATGTTTTCTCTCCTTTCCCAATTTCCTCTCCTTTCCCTTTCCCATTTTGTCCTCCATTTCTTTCCCCCTTTCCCTCTTTGTCCGCGCCTCAGTGCTCTAAGGTAGCGGTTCCCAAACTATTTCTGCATGCATTGGGCCCTTTGAAATGAGGTTGCTGAAGGGATGCTGAAGTGTCTAAGTGCCCTCAAAAGCACAACAAAAATGTTTACATGAAAGTTGGCGTAAGAAAGGCTCTGCATACACTTTTGCAAATACTTCTGGAAATTGAGCACTGATAAAAAATTAAATTGAGTTTCTTTAGCTTTATGCTGGAACAAAAAGCAAATACTTATTTGAATTCAGTGCAAATGGAGGAATATATATGTCCTTGCCCCTATAATATGCATATCTTACTTGTCCCCAATGCGCTATAATTTTTGAGAAAAATGCAAAAATAGGCACAAAATTGGGTAGGGATGTAGTACCCCCTTGTAAGATCCAATAGATTTAGGGGTTGTTTACTCACTGTAATAACAGACACATTTCACTACTCAAGTTGACAAGTACTTTCATGGTCGACGCCATTTTATCTTGTGACCTTTGTTGTAACCCTAGCAACCAAATAGATGGCGCTATACTGTTTACTCTCAGAGGGGGTTGGTAAGCTTGAACATTACATCTCTCCCCTTTTTAGATAAAAGTCACTTTGCTTATTGTAAACACTGAATGTTAATGTCCATGAGTTCAAGAGTTCTCAACAAATTGTTCACTGTTAAGTTTATACCAGGTTAAATAGCAATGTTCATTAAAACTCAGAAGATGATCAACATACTTTGAGTCTGGTGTTTTTGTATTGACCTGTTTTGCATTTTGTTTTGTTTTTTATAACACCAAAACAATTAATACAACGTGTTCCAAAAAACTCCAAAACAACACTGAGCACAACTTGCTCAAATTATCAAACTTTGGCACTTGGTATCTTTCCAGTGCTAAGATAAAGTTTAAAGTCTCACAACTGGTACACATGTCTTGTGCACTTTAACTATCAATTTTCAAAGAACAGTTTCAAACAGGGAACTTTGAACATGACGCGATTACGCACCAAATGCGCTTACGCACCAAAACAACCTAATAACATGCGCTTTACTTATGCGGGTAAATATAAGTATGCACTTTACAGAGTGTTACGCTTTTAGAGCGCTAGGTAACATAACTCTCAAGTTTCTTGGGTGGCTGTCTGATCCTTGTGGACCGTCTTGGTTGAGTTGTGCTGAGTTGAGATGGCTGCAATTCAACAGATGGTTCTGCTGGAGTCTCAGCTGCTGCTGGTTGATCAGAAGTCACAGGGAACATTGAGGCAGGGGTATCTGCATCTGGGAGTTCCACAGGGTCGTGTGTGGGGACCATTTCTAGATTCATGGGAGTGTCTGCAGGAGTCTCTTGAAGAAGGATACATTCCTTGTAAGTCTTGCCTCACCTCTTTGGACAGTTATAGCGTTTCCTCTCCTTTCAACTACTATGAAGGGATGAGGATTGTATGGTGGATCGAGCATGTTTTTTCTGTTCTGTTTCACTAACACCCGATCACCTACTTTGATGTTGGATTCAGTCACATGGAGATGCTTGTCGGCGTTTGCTTTGATTTTGCCCTTTTGTTCAGCATCTCTACTGCGAATTTTGTCGTTGCCAGTCTTTGTCGGGACTTGTGGAAGGGTCGTTCTCATCTTTCTGCCGTTCAGTGCTTCACTGGGCGAAACACCTGTCGTCGCGTGTGGAGTAGCACGGTATTGGCGAAGAAAACCCCACAGCTCTTGCTTCCAGTTGCTTGCTGTCCGGATAGCTTTCACCAATGTTCTCATAAACCGCTCAACTTCCCGTTTGCTCGCGCCACAACGGTGTACATTTACGATGAGTGAAACCGTAGAAGTGTGCGAACTTAGTAAATTCACTGCCATTGAACGGCGGTCCATTGTCCGTGCGTACTATTTCAGGGATACCCTGACGAGCAAATACTGCGTCTAGTTTAGGGATTACCGATCTTGCTGACGTAGAGCTTACTATTTCCACTTCAGGAAAACGACTAAAGTCATCAACTATCACGAGCAAGTATTCACCAGTCGGAAAGGGACCTTTAAAGTCAACCGAGACTTCCTGCCAGGGACCATCCGGTAGTTGAGTCATTCGTAGTGGCTCAGGAGGGATCTTTCCTGACGTTGTCGCTGCTTGACATGGGACACATCCGCGAACCTTGTGTTCAACTTTGGAGTCTATGCCGGGGAACCATATCTTTTCACGTAACAGTTTCTTTGTTTTAACGATTCCTTGGTGCGAGTCATGTGCAAGATCGATGGCTCGTTCTCTCAGGGCTGACGGTAGAACTAATCGCGTATCACGTAGGATGACCTCATTGTCCAATACCATAAGCTCGTGGTGTATTTGCTTAAAGTCACTGATCGCGTTGTCATTCCAGTCCTTTTCTTTTCCACTTAGAAGGGCTGCTTTGATCTTCTGTAGTGTGGAATCATGTTTTGTCGCTTCCGACGACTTCCTCGTATGTCATTGCTTTTGGAACTGCGTTATGACATACGTAATGAACGTATTCATCAGATACTGATACTTGCGATGCAAGGTTAGGGTTGGTGTGACTGGGTGGGTGCCTGGACAAATAGTCCGACGGATTGTCTTTCCCAGGTTGATAGACGAGTGTGTAGTCATACTGCTGAAGTTTTAACAACCACAGTTCAATGCGTGCATTTGGCTTTGAGTTCTTGTTATTAAACAATGGCAGAAGTGGCTTGTGGTCAGTACATACTACAAAATCACTACCGAACAAGTACATGCGAAAGTGCAAAATTGCCCAAGTCACGCTTAAGCGCTTCAGCGCTCAATTTGTGAGTATCTAGATTCTGTATCCTTAAGCGCGCGGCTTGCGTACGCTACCACGTGACCTGCTTGACATAACATCGCTCCTAGGCCGCTGGGGCTAGCGTCCACAACAACAGTTGATTTTTTGGCAGGGTCAAAGTACACGGTTACTCCTGATCCAGCGAGGGCGCTCTTCAGATTATCAAAAGACTGTTGTTCATCGGTTCCCCACTTCCACTCTATATCTTTGTGGGTTAGCTGGCGCAAGGGAGCAGTGATTGATGCATAGTGTGGTATGAACCGGGCGACATATTGTGCCATTCCAAGCAAAGACATGACCTCTTTCGCATTGCTAGGGGGCGCTGCATTGACTATAGCCGCTATCTTTTGCGGGTCAGGGGTGACGCCTTCTGCGCTGAATACATGTCCGAAGAATTGTACTTTGTGCTGCGGCGTGCACTTGCTTTTTGTTTAAGCCGCGTTACATTCGCGCAGATCGCTGAAGCACCGCTGCAAGATTCTTGTCATGTTCCTGCTGCGTACTGCCATAAACAATTATGTCGTCAGACATGTTGCGACATCCATCCAAACCTGCTAACATACGCTACCGCATTTTGGAAGATTTCTGAGGCCGCGTTTACCCCAAACATTAATCTTTTATACCTGTACAATCCTGAATGGGTTGTAAACGTGGTAATGTACCTACTCTCTGGGTGTAATTCAAATTGATGGTAGCCTGCTTTTAGGTCAAGTGTACTAAAGACAGTGGCTCCGTTCAAATCTGTGATAACTTCCTCAATGGTAGGCATGGGGTGTTTTTCACGCTGTATTGCCTGATTTGCTTCCCTCATATCAACGCACACGCCAAGACTGATTTGTCTTTTTTAGGCACTATCACAACAGGGCTAATCCAAGGTGTTGGACCTGTCGCGCACTCGATTACATCATCATCGAGTAGCTGCTCAATTGCTACGTCAACATCTTTTCTCACATGAAAAGGAATTCTCCTATGTTTTGGATTTTTGGTTGCACGTTTTCATCTATGTGCAGTTTGATCACCTCATTTTTCACCTTACCAATACCATTGAAAAGATCATCATAACTTGCTATCATGTCATCAGTATTGTTTGTGACTGAGACATTGTTTGTGATTTCAATTAGCCCAAGCTCAGATGAAGTTCCAAATGACAATAAATTGCCTGCGCTGCCCTCTACAACACTGAATTTGGTTGTTACCTGCGCATTTCCAACACTTACACGCGCTTTAATCTCACCAATGACAGGGAGGGGAGCTTTTGCATTATAACCAAAAACCGGCGTGCTTGATTCTCGCAAGCTGGTTGAGGGCGCACTAGTTTCCTTGCGGAGGCGATTAAAGGATGCGCTATCCATGATATTGACACTGGCTTGTGAGTCAATACCGGCTTTTAGGACTACGCCGCCAATTACCATGTCGCATGAGGGGAGCCGATCTTTTTACGCGAGCTGGTGTTTGCGAACACGTATTCTGAATCGTCCATCCTCTTGCGCGTTTGTTGCTGCGCCTACAGATGAACTTGCACTTACTGCGTTTGCTTTTTTTGAAGATGATCTATCGCAGTATTTCTCAAAATGATTGCTCCGCCCACACGAAAGTGACATATTTTACCTGCTGCTGGGCACGGCGATTGCGTATGCGGATAAACGCCACCACAATTCCTGCATTTGTTTGACGCTGGGCATGGCGATTGCGGATCATGTGGCCATCGCCACCACAATTTCGCATGTTTTCTTTCCTTTGCGCTTTCCTGATCGCGCGTTAGCTTTGTTTGCGCTGCTGATTTGATCTACGGTGTGCTTTAGGCTTTCTTGCACCTGCACTATGCACAGTGGCAGTATTAGGCTCGGCGTGGCTGTATCTGACATAGACATCGCTTTCATTTGTGCTTGTATGTCCTCTAATTGCGCAGCTTCGGACAAAAATTGAGCGAGTGTCCACACCTTCTGCACAGCTTTTTCCTTTAGCCTTGCATTGTCCACAGTTAGAATTAAGTGTTCCAAGATACGCTCATCATGATTGTCACCAAATTCACATTCACCTGCTTTTTTCTCGTAGTCGCGCACCGTCGAAGCAGTAGATTCACCAGGGTAGGGTCTTGTGCTCGAGAAAAGGTATCTCGCATGTTGTTTGTTCTTTTTAGGAAGGTAGTACGTGTTCAATTTAGTTCTCAGTTTTGTGTACACATCACCTTCATCTGGGTCTGGCAGAGATTTTGCCAACCTAGCTATCTCCTTTCCCCCGAAAATTATGATTGCATCTTGCTTGTCTTGTGCCTGTGTTATTTTGAAAAATCTAAACTGTCTCTCAATATCCTCGATCCAATCTTGCCATGCAATGCCCGTCGATATTTGGTCGTCTGCATGAGTGAACGGGCTATTTTAGATTTCTCGATTCAGTGACAACAGTTATTTCTTGTGCCTTTTTCACAGTTACTCGCAGTTACAAAGCCTCTCTTGGATCACTACTAGATGCTGAAGTATCTTGTATCCCATTCTCCGCCAAAAATGTAAGATCCAATAGATTTAGGGGTTGTTTACTCACTGTAATAACAGACACATTTCACTACTCAAGTTGACAAGTACTTTCATGGTCGACGCCATTTTATCTTGTGACCTTTGTTGTAACCCTAGCAACCAAATAGATGGCGCTATACTGTTTACTCTCAGAGGGGGTTGGTAAGCTTGAACATTACACCCCTTAAAGTTGTAATATAAATTATATCTATACTAATAAAATAATAAGCGGTCTCTATCTGTGTATCTGTCTGTCTGTCCGGCTATGCGTTCCGCGCCGCTTCGACGCATCGAGCGAAAATTTCGGATATGGATAGGTGACGGAAAAGCAAGTTAACCGGTGGTTTTGAAGGGCCCCTCGAGGTCAAAGGTCATCTAGGGGGAAATACCCCAACTGGATAGCAAAAGCAGCAGCAAGTGGATACAAAGATGTGTAATGGGCAACTCTGGACAAGTTTCATTCAGCTTTTGGCTGTTTGCCCAATTTGAAATGCACTGTAATGTCTACCCAGAATGCATTGCTGCAAAGCTACAGGTGCACTAGCATTAAGAAAATAATGAGCTCTGTGTGTTCGATGGCAATGCGTTTCTCCGGCTTGAATCATCATTCCGATATTTCGACATAGATGGGTACCGGGCGTGCGCTGTTCACCGGTAGTTTTGAAGGTCATCGGAGGTCAAGGTCAAAGGTCACAGATTTCAAACTTTGTCCGATCGGGCCCAAACTTGGTGGGTGGGATCCTTGATAGGAGGGAAATATATGTCCAAAATAAAAGCGAGGTCAACCGAGGTCAAAGGTCATTACGGAGGGGTCAAATTGCAAACTTTGTCCGATGGGGCTCAAACTTGGTGGGTGGGATCCTTGATACGAGGGGAATATATGACCGAAATGAAATCGAGGTCAAAGGTCATTACGGAGGGGTCAAATTTCAAACTTTGTCCGATCGGGCTCAAACTTGGTGGGTGGAATCCTTGATACTGAGGGGAATATATGCCCCAAATAAAATCGAGGTCCACCGAGGTCAAAGGTCATTATGGAGGGTCAAATTTCAAACTTTGCCCGATCGGGCTCAAGCTTGGTGGGTGGAATCCTTCGTATGAGGGGAGCATGAAAAACATTATATGGAGGTCATCCAAGGTCAAAGGTCATGGATTTCAAACTTTGTCTAATCGGGCTCAAACTTCATCATCTGAGTTCAAAGGTCATCTGGGGTCAAAAAGTATCTCTATCATCATCTGGGGTCAAAAAGTATCTCTATCATGCAGATGGTGCCCTTATTATAGCTACAGGGCTATTACAGCAGCAGGTGCACTAGTATGTATATACATTTACAAAATCAACTTATTAATGACAGCCTAAAATATGACAGCAACAAAAACAAGTGCCTCACTTTGACTAAGTCAATAAGATCCTCCACCATCTTGTGTATTTCATCCCTAGCAGCATTCAATACTGTCTTTGGTAGATCCTCAACATGTTTAGGATCCCCAATGGTAGCCATGTTGGTTGCTACGGCAATGCAACTGGTTGTCAAAATGTCACCTCCAAAGACTTTGGCATGTGTGCCAAGCCGAAAACCAACACTTTCAGGTCCAATGGAGATGTGAATCTGAAAAAGGATGTATCGAGTGAGTAAAATAGGTTCCTTAATGTAATATCTCGCTTGGAAAAGTACAGTCTTACTATTTCTCATGTTATGGTACCCATTCTCCTTGGTTCCTTTGTTTATTGCATTTGACAAAATTAGCATCCTTCTCTATAATCAGTACCATGACCTCTGCAGACTTATAAGCACCCCTAGAAATAACTTACATAAGTACCATGGGGCACCATATGATATATGCTTAATTTATGTTAGGGTCCGTGGGGGGTCACTCTCACACAGAAGTGCTACCCATCCGCGTCCAACCACCTCTGAAATGCACCCTTAATGGCCAATTTTCACATAACCAAATTGCACCCCTTAATGGCGAAACACATGCAAAAACCTAACCTAAATGGCGTAGCACATACACTAAATGACGTCAACTGAGAAATATCTAATTTATACCCTAAGTGGCGTAAACAGAAAAATAAGCTAATTTGATACCCAAGGTGTCTTTTTGATGTTGCAAACCTATAGATACTAAAGAAAACATGCACAAAGGTAACAAGAATCAATTAAACTAGAGCGGTTCTCGACTTGCGCGGTTCTCGACGCAAAGCGTCGGCCACAATGCCTCCACCTTGAGGCGTATCATTTGAACCGGTGCAATTTCAACCCGAAATGACCTGCCAAAAATTTGGCTCTAAATGTTGAATGTACCCACCAAGTATCATGCTCATATGACAGTATTTACTAATTTGACCTCAGCTGACCCCTAGATGACCTTGGATGACCCGAAATGACCTTCCAAAATTAAACTTTAAATGTTGACTGTACCCACCAAGTTTCATGCCCATTCAACAGTTTGAAGCTATTGTTGACCTCAGATGACCCTGGGTGACCCCGGATGACCCCAAAATGGCCGTCCAAAAATTTGACTCCAAATGTTTATTGTACCCACCAAGTTTCATGCCCATACGACAGTTTTAAGTTATTTGACCTCAGATGACCTGTGGGTGACCTTGGATGACCCCAAAATGACCTTCAAAAAATTTGGTTCTAAATGTTTACAGTACCCACCAAGGTTCATGCCCATGTTTACAGTACTCATGCCCATATGATGGTTTTTGCTAATTTGACCTCAGATGACCCCTAGATGACCTTGGGTGACCTTGACCCACTAACCACACCTACTGGAATTTGAAGACCGCCAATGACCATCCCTCCACCAAATTGCATCACTATACATCTTACCAGTTGGCCCATATGACGGTTTTTGCTAATTTGACCTCTGATGACCCCTAGATGACCTTGAGTGACCTTGAACCACTAACCAAACCTACTGGCATGTGAAGACCGCCAATGACCATCCCTCCACCAAATTGCATCACTTTACATCTTACCAGTTCCGAGAAATTGGACCCATAAGCTCGGACGGACGGACGAGACGGACAGATGGACGGACGGACGGACAACCAGGAAACATAATACCTCCGGTGGAGGCATAAAAAGTGGTGATTTTTATAAAATTAGTGCAAACTCACTCAAACAATAATATTACTAACCCTAAATGTCTAAGGATTTGGCTGAAAAAGGACTCCTAAATGGTGTTGCCTTCTGAAAAAGTACCCCTTCTTTCAAAAAGATGTCGACGACGCTGTGTGGTGAAAACATACCCTTTTAGACGTTTTTCTTGGATGCGGGTGCGTAGCAAGTCAAGTAGTGAGTGACCCCCCCCCCCCCGGGGTAGGGGTCCCTTGTACACATTCAACTAACATCCGTTCAGTCAAAACCAATGGTTTTCTTTTTTTTCAATACCCTTACAAATTAGATATCAAACTGATCAGCTTTCAAGACTGACAAGGTCCAATGTTTCCTTTTGAACAAATGATGATGTCATTAATGAAAGACTACGCCCTTTTCATGTGATATTGCAATGTAAAACAAATCAGTAACTTTGTAGGTTTTTTCAAAGGGGGTTTGACACCTACAACCAGTTTAAAATAGTTGGCACCACTTGCTTAAGGGTATACAAGGTATTGTTGGTCGAAGCAGCCAAAAAAAATTGATTTCCATTATCTGAATCAATTTATTATTGAAAAATAACACTTTGGTGTTTTGCAAAAGTTCATTCTACAAATCATATACTTTGAAAACTTGCTTAATTTATTGTTGTCAATGAGTTATGTACGTTTTACAAAAGTGTTGTTGTTGTTTCAGCCCTCTTTACAACATAACTCAAGAACCACAGGACCTACAAAAGTATATCTGTGATATTTGAATTCTTCAACATGCACTCGCTATGAATTGAGCAATGCAATTTTTGCTACAGCTCACTACCATTCGCAAGATGCTGTGAACTTTTTTTCTGCTGCTCGACCAACAATACATCGTATAACCTTAAAACATTTCAAATGCATGTCATACCATAGCCCTGTATCCCACCCATCCCACTTACCATTTTTCAATTTTGGAGGGTCTCATGGACCTGTTGACAACATGGCTTTGTCCAACATAGAATTGGGGGAGCAAAATATGTGCAGTCAAATTGTGCTAACTTTCCATAATTGTAGAGATTCACTAGAACCTCCAGGTTGTAGTATAATGATTTTGCTTTATAACATTAAACTTGCAAAGAATCCTTTGACATAACCCCATAGGCCCAATATGCTTGCCTGGTGCTAACATCTCCAAAGTAAACTGTAGATTCCAGTACTAACCCCTTTATCAGATTCCTGGTACTTGACCTTTGAGCCTCCACCTAGGCCAATGCTGACAACATCAGGCATTCTGAAGTTGGTAGTGGCGCCTCCTACTTTGACTCTTGCAGATGCTTCCTTAGGAAAGCCAGCCATCAGACATCCTGCATCAGATGTTGTGCCTCCAATGTCAATCACTATGGCATCTTTTATATCTTCAAAAAGAAGGTCACATGCAAGGAAAATTACAATACTGTAAATGCCATTCAGAATGGACTTAAAATACAATGACCAGAACAGCCTCTGAGAATCAAAGAAGTGGATCCACCAATATACCAAATTTGAACTATCCAAATTCATAAAGCCCACATTTTCTATCAAATTTAAAGCAAATTAGAAACATTTTTAGCAAATGTCATGAAACGATTATGATAATTTATGAATAGATAAATAAATTTGCCATATTTTACACTCGGTTTCAGAGAAGAATGGCATGCAGTCCCTTGCTCAGATTGACGTGAGCGCCCTGTTGATGAGTGACATACGCAGAGCTTTGTTTGTGCCGACCAACGTTTTGACACATAATCGACCAATCAGATTATGATTGTCAGATGACTGAATCAGCCAATCATAATCCCAGTTCCGTGTTTATGCTGTGCACTCTCAAAATATAAACAACTGGAACACTAGTGCTTGAAGTGGTCAAGCGTCCCTCTTGCTCATGTCTCGCATCATAATAATTATATTTAACTAGGTAGGATAAGCCTGCAACAGGTCTGAACCCAAATTTGATGTTACACTGGTCCATATTAATGTGACACTTTAAAAAAACCTGCGAAGCACCATGTCAGTCTCTCTCTCTTGAATTCCATCTCCCCACTCTCCTCTCACTTACTTCTCTTTCTAATCTTTCTATCTCCCCCCCCTCTTAGTTCAGTCAGTGATTACTGGTTTCGTTTTTATCTGTATGTTTCTTTGTTATCTTTTGAATTATGAAGTTCCCTTCTCCTCTTCTCCCCTTTCACTGGTATGTTTTGTTTGTTTGTTTGTTTGTTTTTGTTTTTTTGTCATCTTTTTAATTTTTGGATTTTCTTAATTTATCTGTTTATTGGTTGTAGTACTTTACTCTCCTAAACAATTTGCAAACTTTACCAGTGTAATCAAAATAACTTAAAAAATGTGACCAATGTACATTGTTATTGATTTGTGTTGACCTATATCTCATTGTCTCGAGACATCAGGAAAACACAACACCAAAGCAATGATTAGACTCCGCATTGCCCTCCCGATCATGAGGACCATTTATTTATAAGCTATTTATGACCATTCAACAATTTTATATTCATATACATAAATATAATTGAGATAAATAATGATAGATTTCATAGCACTTTCATAGCAGTTAAGACATAATATAAATAGAGATAACCATACTGAATTATTTATCTTCCAATAAATATTATTAATAACACAATACAAGAATTATTGGAAAAATGTGTACAACAAGCCAACCATATAGGCTGGACATGCAAGAATTGACTTCTGTATCACATTTAACCAAATTTCATCTTAAGCAAATACAGATACCTCTTTGGATCAAACAGAGGATTGAATTGGAAAACAATATTTATAACGCAATTATTAAATAAACAGAAATCTCCAAAAGAAGAAACAATGCCAACTCTATCAATGAATTAAATCTTTAAATCCCTATATAAGCTGGTAATTATTGAAAAGTCAGCCAAAATTTACTATGAAAAAAAAAAAAAAAATTAATAAATGAAATAATCCACTGACAAAAACAATCAAGCCAAAAAGATACTTCAAATAAGCATAAATTACTCTACATAAAGCGTAGTAGAAAGTGGAGACAATCTACTGACAAGATTCCAGACAAAGCAGCGTAGTAGAAAGTGGAGACAATCTACAGACAAGTTTCATCAGGTATTGACGAGACTCCATACAAAGCGTAGTAGAAAGTGGAGACAATCTACAGACGAGATTCTTCAGGATTTGAAGAAACTCCATACAAAGCATTCATTTCCCTTTAAAAGCGTAGTAGAAAGTGGAGACAATCTACAGACAAGTTTCATCAGGTATTGACGAGACTCCATACAAAGCGCAGTAGAAAGTGGAGACAATCTACAGACAAGATTCTTCAGGATTTGAAGAAAATCCATAAAAAGCATACATTTCCCATTAAAAGCGTAGTAGAAAGTGGAGACAATCTACAGACAAGTTTCATCAGGTATTGACGAGACTCCATACAAAGTGTAGTAGAAAGTGGAGACAATCTACAGACGAGTCTCATCAGGTATTGACGAGACTCCATACAAAGCGTAGTAGAAAGTGGAGACAATCTACAGACAAGTTTCATCAGGTATTGACGAGACTCCATACAAAGCGTAGTAGAAAGTGGAGACAATCTACAGACGAGTCTCATCAGGTATTGACGAGATTCCATACAAAGCGCAGTAGAAAGTGGAGACAATCTACAGACGAGATTCTTCAGGATTTGAAGAAAATCCATAAAAGCATACATTTCCCTTTAAAAGCGTAGTAGAAAGTGGAGACAATCTACAGACAAGTTTCATCAGGTATTGACGAGACTCCATACAAAGCGTAGTAGAAAGTGGAGACAATCTACAGACGAGTCTCATCAGGTATTGACGAGACTCCATACAAAGCGTAGTAGAAAGTGGAGACAATCTACAGACGAGATTCTTCAGGATTTGAAGAACTCCATACAAAGCATTCATAAAGCCATCACAAAGCGTAGTAGAAAGTGGAGACAATCTACTGACGAGATTCTTCAGGATTTGAAGAAACTCCATACAAAGCATTTATTAAGCCAACACAAAGCGTAGTAGAAAGTGGAGACAATCTACAGACGAGATTCTTCAGGATTTGAAGAACTCCATACAAAGCATTCATAAAGCCATCACAAAGCGTAGTAGAAAGTGGAGACAATCTACTGACGAGATTCTTCAGGATTTGAAGAAACTCCAGACAAAGCGGAGAGTAGCATAATTTGACATACTTTTATTGAAGCATCTTGGACAAATGAGATAACTGAATTACCCTTCCAGCTACTGGGAGGGTGGGTGGGATTTTTTGGTCCAGCATGATCGGAGGAGCAAATGCAAGTGGCTTACTAAGAAAGGTATGAACACAACTAAAGAAATGGAATTAAAGCAGAGACCTGATTGGCTGCACCCCACTAAAGTGCCATCTGAATGGCCAGTAATCTGGGATTGTTGCTATAACAACACAACAACTCCTACATCATTCCAATACCATGACCCAAATCAATAGCATAAACTTTCAAGAGGACTTGATATGGCTCAAGTGGAACTGATAGGATAATTGTCCAGACTTGGCTGCACATGAATGCCCAAGTTTCCCTGATGCTGAGACAATCTGGTTTTTAAAAGATTTTCAACTTTGAAAAACCTCATTAATAAGGCATCTTGGTGATATTGACTTTTTTTTATTCATTGGGACCAGAGGGACAACATGCAATATTTATTTTTTAACTTGATTAGAAGCATTTCAAAAATTTAATCCCCTTGTGTAACATACGCTTCTCCTTTCATTCAGCTTTGTGTCAAAATATGTGATTTATTATATATTTTTTTATTATTGTACTTTTGATTATCTGATTTAATGATTCCGTTCAATTAAATTTCATTTATTCTTATTTCGGCCACATGATATCATCATTGTAGTACATATTAATATTGTAGCGTAAATAAAATTTCCATCTTGTTCAGATTGGGTGCCACAAGTTTCACGCTCTGTGTCTTTGCGGCATCCACATCTCTTCACTTCTCATGTTCTTATATTGTATTTCTATAAGTAATTATCATTAAGTATTTCTTATCTTGCATTTCCATTTGTATAACTTTTTGTGAATTGAGATGAAAACAAATAAAACTTGAAATTGAACTTGAACCTTAGACCTCAATTTGCTCAAGGGTGCCCTCCTGGCGGAATCTAAAACTACGTCCTCTATTACATTAGTATGCAACTTCACAGTCATACTGGGTCATCAATAATCTCGACCTTCGACAACAATCTTCTGTATAAAAGAAAAAGGAAAAGCTACAGAATATAAAAGCTTACCTGAAAGATGGGCTGCACCTCTCATACTATTTGTTGGTCCAGATGAAAATGTATAGATTGGAAAGTCCAACGTTTGCTCAGCACTATATATTATATTGAAGAAAAATAAGTAAAAGTAATTGTGGCATATTATGGGATGTTAGGATCTATTTAATGACAGAAAAGAAAAGAATGGAAAAGAAAGAAAGAAGACTTTCAGAAAACTTTGAAAACGGGTTAATCTGACCCCAACCTTCCAACCCACTGAAAGGGCTACCTACACCTGACTTGTAAAAAGTATGCCGCATGTTGGCACTACTCCCCATTCCAGAAAAATACAGCACTAATATTTTTGGATTAAAAAAATATTATCCCCGGGATATTATCCTGTTTTGCCAAATGAAACATAGCTAAATCCTAATCCATTAGTTAGTCCTAACTGGCAATGAAAGTGTAAAATTCTAATATTCAGTCAATTTTTGGAAATAAGGGCCAAAAACATGTGTTTTTAGGGTGTTTTTCGACCTTTTTGTAATCTGTGATAATCAAGCCCAGAGACTTGAACAAAGACTAATTTATGCATTCTAACTTTTGGAAAACACATTTTCCAATCTTTTCCATACCCAATTAGCAAAAATAACATAAAACATAAAAATTATGAGCTAACTCTTACCCTATACTCAAAATGTGGAATGCTTAGACTTGTGCCAAGTCTTGCTATTTTGTGACTACAATTGTACGAAAACATGCCAAATTGCATGCTTTTGGACCATTCTCCCTCATATTGCAAAAATATTCAAATTTGACTTTTATTGCCAGTTAGAACTAACTAAAGGATTAAGATTTAGCTATGTTTTATTTGGCAGAACTTGATAATATTTTTTTAATCCCTAAAAATTAGTGCTGTATTTTTCTGGAATAGGGAGCAGACACCAAATAATACAATGTAATTATACCTAATAACAGTACCATCATTTTGTGTTAAAAACAATGGGCACTTTAGGTTGAGTTCTTTCAAGGCATTGGTAAAGGCACTAATGGTTGTGGCACACAGTGGTTTCAGACACTCATTCAAGATACTGGCATTTTCTCTTTCAAGTAACCCCATCTGTCCCACATGATGAGATAGGGTTAGGCTGACATCGTTATAGTTTTCCCTGAATAAAGCTGCAACCTATAGTGTTAAAAAGAGAAATGAAGACAAAATAATTCTAAAGTGAATTTCAGGTGGGAGGGGGGAAAAATCAACAAATTTTGCACAAAATTGCTGCAAAAAGGGGAATCTTAAGTAATTTTTGGGGTTTTGCCTCAAAAGTGAGGGGGGGGTTCCCCCTTTCCCCTAGCACCACCACTGCTTAGACCTACATGTACATATTTGTTCTCAAATAAAATATGAAAAACATAAATAATCACAGGGCTTTTTAAAATGTAAATGAAAAGTGATTTCATTTCAAGCACGATAAAAAATCTTAGAAATGTTGTTTTATTTGTTTTGAATTTAAATCCTCAAGCAGACAACCGGACATTGTAATATACTGTATAAGTGGTAATTTTTGCGAGGGTTTTATTTTCGCAGATTTCGCGAATGGAGTGCCATCCGCGAAATTAACACCTCGCGAATATATGTATAAATGTATTGCAAGTATAGGGCAAGACTAGGCAATCGCGAAAATAACAATCCCAAAAATGTCTCTCTCACTCCAATTCACGAAAATAACTGTACGCGAAAATAACCACTTATACAGTAGATGAGTTGACTTCTGACGTCAATGCCTGACAGTATGCGCACGCATCATCACAATTTCGCATCATATTTTGTTCAGGGCACATGTTTTCAAAACTCCCGCTGCATCACAATAAGGCTATTGAACAGTGTAGTGGTTGCATGGAGTTCACTCAAGCATAATGATTTACCAGTCCCTTGCCTTTGTTGATAAACATTGAGGTCAACTCATCTATAGTTAGACACTTTAGCCACATTTCATTTTTTCGACATGTCTTTATTATGGTTAAGCCTTCGCACCATCACCTTTGATGAGTGTGAACGCACACACATACAAACACCCCTACCCCCCCCCCCCCACACACACCCCTACTTGTTAATGCCAACCGGGGGCGGGGATATGTGTGTAAACTATTAAACCATGACTATCCAAATGCGCTATGCTATGTTGCATTGCATGTGTGGATAATCCCCACTTTGCTGGAAAAAATCATGTGTGTGTATCCCCAGTTAGATAGTATGGAATCAGATTGGTTGGATTCTGTACTATGCAATAGGGGATATCACCCCCCTTATGCAGGCCATATGCCTAAATAATGCATTTAGCGCCCTCTAGGGGGGTTGTATAGCCCTTTTAGCATGAAAAATCAACCGGTGATATCCCCGTTTGCAGGTGTAACCCCATTTACACAGTAAAAATTCAGAATTTATGTATCCCTGTTTTACATGTTTTACGCACGCACACCCCCACACAAATTTTGATTGATTATAGTTCTTTCCTTTTCTTTTACCACATACCAACACACCCCCTCTCACTAATGTATATTTTCCACAAGTGCACAAGTTATCTTTCATTTTCCACTCATGTCATCTCTCAATCTTTGTCGCCATCTGCTTCTCAGTCCCCCAACCTATTCACAGGGATGTAAATGGGTAAAATATACATTTCCTGAAAATCCAGTTTGTGTGCCGTATTGAACATTTAGAGGGGTTTGTCCGTGGAATACGCTGCAGGGTATCACCCCCTCCTAAAAAAGTTTTTTGGCACTTTTCATGATGATTTATCATCATCCAATTCTGGAAATGCACAAAAAAAAACCATAATTTTTTCCGTATTTTTTTTTTTTTTTTGGGGGGCAAATTTTGGAATTCTGGTAATATCCTGAAGATTTACATCCCTGTATCCATCTCCCCCCCCCCTCCTTACTCTCTTCCTCCTTCCCTCCTTATAAAAACATGTTCATACCTGCTCTTCCTGTGACCCATTGACAGGTGAAAATACTCCACTTATCACCACATTTTTCACCTGGTTCTTCTTGAGGTCTTCAATGCATCTCAACACTTCTTCTTTATCAACTTGGGTTATGACTTGTCCATCAAACTGGTAACCACCATTGATAAGATGGATTGAGGTACAAATTCTCTGTTAAAAATGAAAAGTGACACTAGGTGAAAAACATATGTACAAAACTTTCTCGATGATACTGTTACATATTTTACACTTTTATTATTCACTTCATGTCACTTTGGTCTGTATGCACAAAACAAGTTAGACCTGGTCTAACTTAAAGGAATATTTCGTGATCCTAGCATCCTCTTTTTATGACATTTTTCAGCAGATATCCACGAAAAAAGCTTATTCCCAAAATTTCAGTTCCTTCCGATTTTGCGTTTGCGAGTTATGCATGATTATGTACAATACACTGCTCCATAGACAATTTGTTGTAATTTCGTTCTGGTATACCAGAACGAAATTCAAATTTCACGATATCTTTGCTGAACGAATTAATCGGCAAGAAATATTTTGTACATAAACATTATGTAGGCAGAGGTTTCCAGTGATAGAAAAATCTCTACTTTTTTTGAGAAAAGTGGGGGATGAGGCTGTGGATCACGAAATGCCCTTTTAAAAGCGCAGTTAAATGTAACATGTATAATGTTTGAATAGTAAACCCCTAACCTGATGACCTCTGTGTTTTGTATCAAGTTTTTTGTATAATGATGTAATATTAACATCAGTTTTGGCAAAACTTTGGGATAACAGCTGCCCCCTCCAAAAAAAAAAAAAAAGGATTTTGTGATTCTCTGCTTGTGTGTTTCTCTGCTGTTGAAATCATTAAATTCACAGAATTTTGGTGCACTCGGATGGAGTGCAATTAGTCTTTTTTCTAAAAATAGCAAATATAGTAATTGACCAATCAAATGACAAGAATCTTTGAATGAATTATATAAAAAACAACCATGCATGGGGAATGTACAGAACATATATAATGTACAATTGAGCCAAATCAGTTTGCATGTAAATCAACTTAGAGCCAAATCAAATTAATTTTAATTAATATGCACTCAGGTGAACAGTTCACATATCCCATTGCAAGCAAAATTGGAGCTGGGATAGGTGTAGCATGGTCTTCATGTTATGATGTTGCGTCACATAATTTGATTAATGTTTTAGTCCAATCTGAGTAGTTTTAAAATTTGACCTTGTCCAATTTAAAGTTCCATAGCAAGTTATAAGAACAGCGTAAAAGTCCCTTCAACATGCATGGGTGGGGACATGATCATAGCAACTCTTCTAAATCACTTTAATTGAATTTACCTGCTTCAAATCATCAGGAAAATCAACAAAGGGCTTGAGTGAATTGGTAGCTGTACCACAAAGCCTCACTACAGCTACTGGTGTGAGATTTTGACGCTGGATTACCGCATTGACAAAGTGAGTGGTACCAATATTGACTCGGCCTATGGTTCCAATTTTACCTGAAAAATATAAATCATACATTCTATTACAATTCATTTGTCTCATGCAGTCTAACATCAGGGCTGCAATGCCAATGGTAAGTTGCAGTAGCAGCACCACAGGGAGTGGAGCAAATGCCCCCCCCAGTCAGAACTCTTGCACCCCTGTTGCCTCCAGTAAAAACTCAAATTACGAAAATGTCCGCTTTTTACGGCAATATTGCACAAAATTTGTTGATTGGCACCCCACTGAAATTCACTTTGCCCCCTATGCCCCCCTAAAAAAAATTCCTGGCACTGCCACTAGCAAGTTGATAATGAATATTTTTGAATGACGATTGGATCAGAGATTTGGGTTTTGAAAGTACTGTTTAGAATGGAGAAATTATTTTTTAAATTATTTTGTAAAATTTCTATTGGGCTTGTCAATTTTTAAAGTTACAAGCCTCACTGGCTGTGGAATGCCTCAAAAAATGTTAAGGTCTAGCCCTGTTTACCATATTAAATGATGATGATGGAGATGAATATATTCATACATAGTGAAAATTATTAAAGAGTAACCAACTAACATCTCCAGCAGATGGTAATTAATGCTGTGATGATATTTTGTTTGCTGAAGACACTAGTCGACCTAGCGTAAATGGTCCATTTGAGTGAAAAATAGTGTGGTGTTGATGTTAAACTCTTTAATCATGTTCATATGTTTTCAATTTTTTTTTTGATCTTTGGGAAATTTACTTTAGGAATCAAAGTTTGATTCACCCTAAATCATTTGAGCAATTTTAGCAAAATATTGATTTGTGGATTCACACTGATATTCTGACATTTTCAGTGTAAAGTAATATTCATACATGAATTAAAGGTTAATGACCATCATATAAAATTAACAAAAGAGTTGTTTTTATTCTGGTGAATTTTGGTGGAAAGGGGCTCCTTGCCCCTTTTCTTTTCCTTTGCCCTCCAGATTTTCTCTTTCATTTTTTGTCAGAGGAGCACATTTTTCTTTCATTTTTTTGTTAGGGGTTTTGCCTAAATCATCATATCTCAACAATGCAAAGTGTTAATTTCACATTATTTCAGCAAAATTTTTCAAAAAGAAAGACAATAAAAATTAGGGATATGTAAAATTTCTGTCCATTATATTTACTCTAAACTTGAGTAAAAAGGGGTCAAAGTTGGGTAATTAATGTTTTTATTGAGACACCCTATCTTTGCAAGAGAAAGGAGGAAGAATTGAGCATTCTAAGGGACTGTTCACAAACACTTGTAATGGGGGGCCTGATGCAAAAAGAGGGGCCTGAATTTTTTTTATCACTCTAAACAGGGGGGGGGGGGCTTTAAAATAATGACCTTAATTTTTCTCATAGAACATGAGTTTACACTATTTTCTATGGAGGACATTTTTCATGGCCAGAAAGGGGGGCCCTGAAAAAAATGTAGGTCTGATATATGTGATTTTTTTCCCTTACATCAGGCCCCCCTCTAACAAGTATTTGTGAATTGGTCCCTAACCTTGTGATACATGTCAGTGACCGACTGCAATTGACCATTGGTGCAGCTAGCTGGATGGGAATTTCCCCAACAGTGGCAGGCTATTGAAACAAACTAGTCATTTCCTATTACACAGGATTAAGGACACAATACCGATACAGATCTCACACCTGCTATTGAAAACATTTTCTTTGATTTTCAAAATGTCAAAAGTATTAAGTTCCAGGATTTTAGCATTGTCACTACTTCAACACTTTGTTTTCTATTATTTGCATTAACTGCTTTCACATTTCAAAACTTTTTAGTAGAAGTCGTGTTTTTGAATTTTCCGAGTATTCTAAGTTTAACAGGTTTCTTTTTTGTTGCAAAAAGTCTTTATTCCAAGAGCCTGGTCATTTCTTGCTTACCACAGATTTTTTTTTCAGATTTTTTTTTTAACTTGTGTAATTACTCTGTTAAGGCTTAGCCTATACATAGAGATTTGGCAACATGTTTTTTCTGAATATGTAAATATTCCAGAGATAGTGCACATGAATGCTAAATGTATAATAAGGATTGTTCGATCCCCTAACATAGATCACCTTTCCTTTAGAAAAAAAATGAGAAAAAACAAATTCTATGCTCAAGAGATTTTTTTGCACTAAATCTGTTCAAGTAGTGTCCATATTGTCGATTTAACTGTCCATGTGGTTGTGATTTGAACAAATTGTTCATTACCTGCGATGATTGCTGTTAAAAGTCATTTTACAATTGTTACAATTTGTTCTTTGCAAGTCCCTTAGCTGTTTTTTTTTAAAGCTAGGATCATAATTCCCATGGATATGCATCAATTTCCATTTGAAGTGGCAAACAGATAAAAAAAAACAAAAAACCTTAAAGGATGTTTGATGAGAGTACAAGTGAAGATATGATTTTTTTTGTGTATGAGAATGAGTACAAATATTAGCCGGGCAGAACTTGACTGTGAATGTGAACTTGACTGTGAATGACGAAAAATGTTGGGGTTTTTTGTTTTGTTTTGTTGTTTTTTTGGTTTTGGAGTGTCCCTGTCAGGACCGTATGCAGGATTTTTTTTGGGGGGGGGGTGCTGATTTTGAAAAAGTGGAATTTTTTCCAAGGGGGCGATTTTGTGAAAAGTGGACTTTCTTCCCAAAATTTGGACCTTTTTTGACCAAAAAAGCGCAAATTGTAATTTTGGGACTTTTGTATACTTTTGCCAATTTGGGAGGTGCGACCGCACCCCCCACCCCCTGTGTAATGCGGGCCTGGAGCTACCTGTACCTAGAGCTAAATGCTAGGATCAGTCTTGGTTGACATTAAAAAAATAGGTCCTATGTGTTTTTAATATGCAAAGTTATAATTTGTATTCATGTCATACTCTATTAATGATTTCAATATGCATTGAATTTGTATCCATTTTGAAACCATTAATAGAGTATGACATGGACATAAATTATAACTTTGCATATTAAAAACACCAGGGCCTATTTTCTTTCTTTTTTATGTCAACCATGAATGATTCTTGCATTAAGCTTTAGGTTCAAGGACACTCCAAAACCCAAAAAATAAATATCTTTAAAAAAACCCCATTATTAGCATTACACATATATATTACTCTATAAAATAGCAATTAAATCTTTCTTAAATTTAATACCTTTTTTCTCAAGCTTGCTGAGGAGATTTTCTAAAGCTGTTTTTACACCAGATGTGACATCAGCAGTTGTAGAAACCTTGGAGTAATCTATTACAGTGTTACCATCCAGGCATACAGCATCAGTGTTCGTTCCTCCAACATCTACTCCGATCACATAGATAGTCATTATTACAGATTCTATGGAAAAAAACATCAATGTAATTAGTTAATTAGAGTTATATTAATTGTCGAGACCAAACGAACAACAGGTTTTGTTTGGATTTGGTAACAAAGACAAAATGTCAGTGCCAAAGAGCATAAATACATAAAATAAGTTGTATAAGAGGTATATGTACAAAAAGTTCACCATGTAATGAAGGCTTGGTATATTCAAGAATTGTAGAAATAAGTCAAACAGTTTACAGTTAAACATGAAAATCTAAAAGAGGGTACTACATAATTGAATTGTACTTTTAAGTACAATAATTATAAACCTCAAGTGATCCACAGCCTCACTCCCCCCCCCCCCCACTTTTTTCAAAAAAAGTGGAGATTTTAATACCACTGGAAACCTCTGGCTACATAATGTTTATGTACCAAAAAATTCTTGCAGATTAATTTGTTTAGCAAAAATATCGTCAAATTTGAAACGAAATTATAACAGTGGCCTATGGAGCAGTTGTAATACAAATCATGCATAACTCGCAAACGCAAAATCGGAATCAACTGAAATTTTGGGTAAAAGTTTTTTTCGTGGATATATACTGATAAAGGTCATACAAAGAGGATGATAGGATCACAAAATCCTCCTTTATCTAATAATCTATGAAAGTAAATTATTTCAGTTTAATAACAGTGGCTCCGGAACCGGGGGGGCCTCAATAATTTTGGTGAGGGGGCCCAAGTACCCTAGAGCCCCCCCCCCCCCAATAATCTGAGGTAATAAAATTCATAATATTAGGGGAAAAATCATAATTTTAAGGTAAAATTCAAAATTTTCAACGTAGGGTATAATTCATAATGTAAGGTACAATTCGTGTAAAAATGTATACATTTCAAAAGGCATAGCCCCTCCTGCACCCACCCCCTTCAGCGTTTCGCGCCTCCAGGCAGGCCAAAACATTTGCCCCCCCCCCCCATATTCAAAATCTTCCGGAGCCTCTGAATAAGTATTTTATATGTTTTCATCTTAATGACTCATTTTGATGCAATGAAAAACTGCCCCCCCCCCCAATTTATGAAATCTTGTGATATTAATTAATAGAAACCTTAACATAAATTTAAGAAAATGTGCCAATTTAGTCAAGTTTTTTTTTTATTGTAATATCATAAACATTGTATTCATTTTTTGTTAGTAAAAGATATTAAAAGCTATTTGTGATGCTTTTGAGGGAACCAGTAAAAAGTTTCATGTGTCATGCTGGTGTTTGTTTTATTTATGCTTACTTAAAGGGGTACTACACCCCTGGCCAATTTTGTGCCTATTTTTGCATTTTTCTCAAACATAGCGCATTGGTGACAAGTAAGATATGTATATTATAGGGGCAAGGACTACTATTACTGCACTGGAAATTTTATTTCAACACAGACAACAATTGTGGAGTTACACAAAAATGAGGGAAAACCTACTGCACTGAAAATTCAGCAACTCAAGGCAAGTAGTTATTGATTTACTGATCAAATATTGGTTTTCCCTCATTTTTGACTGTAACTCCACAACTGTTGTCTGTGTTGAAATAAAATTTTCAGTGCAGTAATAGTAGTCCTTGCCCCTATAATATACATATCTTACTTGTCACCAATGCGCTATAATTTTTGAGACAAATGCAAAAATAGGCCCAAAATTGGGCAGGGGTGTAGTACCCCCTTAAGCCATAGGCTTCGATATAAAAAGTTTTGAGATATTTTCTCAAAAATCAAGAGCTATCTTAAGAACCAATTAACCAATAATAGGCTTGTTACTCATTTGGATGCATCTATCGCATGCTGATTATCAGTCTATAATATCGAATTGATTAATTCGAATTAAACAATTCATCGAGTGGCCATGGGCAGCGTCATTAGACATGTTACAAGACTACCAAGTGACAGGTGATGGACCGTACCCACACAATTGAATAGGCACTTTTTTGATAATTTTCATCAAGGTATACATCAGGAGTCTCTGCCTTTTTAATAAGTTATGAAAAACTTAATTTTTAAAATATCTACCGACGGAAATCAAAATCCATCAACGGATAGTCTTGTTATGCTCTCACAAACTTAGAAAAAAATCGGAAAAATCCAAAATTTTGGTCTAAAACATGCCCAAGGTTACCGCTGTCCCATTCAAAAGTAGGGCCTACAGGAAGACCACCTACAGCGTTGAGGTCAACTTTCTAGACTTTCTGTCTACTGGCAGTAATGGCTACTACCCAGTGCTAACATCAATGAATTGTTTAATTCGAATTAATCAATTCGATATTATAGACTGATTATGGTCATGAAAATGTGCAATTCTCAAATTTGTGAAATTTTAAAGAAACTTTGAAACTTGTTGTCTGCAGTGAAGTTAGTCAACACCCGCCTGGAGAAGGTTAAATTTTTACTTGCGATGAATTATTTCTTTATATTTTGTATTTAACATTGACCACAAAGTTGGTCAAGTAAGACCAAAACCCGGGGGGTTCTAAGTACAAATGACCATACAGGGACGTGCCGCAAATATGGGTAGCATTTTCAGCCTCTTGGTATCAATGACCCCTTTTTCAAAGCCTATTTTGGTATACATTTGTATGAATGGGTCCTTTTTTCAAAATTTTCTCAATTTTTTACGGAAAATAGCCCAATTTTTCGTTAATTTAGCAAAAATTTTGGGAAAATTTGTAAAAACTAGGACAATTTGGATTAAATTCGGCCGAAAATTTTGACTTTTAGTATATCAATGGGTCCAAATTTCTTGAAAAATTGGTATATTTATGGGTCCACTTTCAAATTCTCAGCGCACGTCCCTACCAAAACCAAACTTGAGTACCCCCGGACCAAAACCAAAATGTGTTTAAAACATGTTTATAACATTTTTTAAAATTGTGTTTGCTGGGTAAGCAGTTAGCATGTATGTGAACCCAATGTTAAATGAAATTGTAAAGGTTATACATAATAAGTTCAATCAAAATAAAAGCGCTGGTTATGAAGATAAAAAGAATTGCTGATCTTAAAAGGTCACAAAGTTAATGTTCCATTCATACTTAGAAAACAACAATGGCTCATTGTCATAATATTTATTGTGCTGCAAAATTGCTAAATGTCAAATCCGTATCTTTGTCATTTAAGTGATTTTAACAACAAAAGGAACGCTGCAAGAACAGAATATATGTGATTGAAAATCACTTTGCTTTATATAAACAATAAGTTACAGGGAAATTTTTAGAGGAATTGCCGATAATTGTCTCTATATTAAGGTCACAAAGTTTATGTCCACCCCATTCTTAGAAACAACAATGGGTCATTGTCAATCTATTCACTGTGAGGCAAAATTGCTAAATGTCATCCGAATCTTTGGCATTTAACAACAAATAAAGGAACACTGTTACACTGCGTTGATGAATGATTGAAAATCACTTTGCCTTTAACAACATTGAATGCACGTTATTGAGTTAGGGGCTTCAGGTTTAATTGATAACGTTATAGATTCTAATATTATTTGTGGAATTAAGTCTGATCACTCAATTCTGAAAATGCAATAATTCTATAAATTATAAGAATTATGGCAAAAATTAATTTCTATTAAGACCACAATTAGTAATAAAAAGCACAATTTTCTTGCAGAGCGCACAATTTGTTTGTTTTCGATGGGGGGGGGGGCATTGCACCACCTGCACAGCTGCACCTACCTCCATTTTTGTTTGGTGGATTTGTCATTATCTTAGGTTTGATGCAATTTTTATTTCATTTTATATTAAAGATAAAATTACTGACTTTAAGGTGGTACTACACCCCTTGATAAATTTGTGACTGCATTTTTCTCAAAAACTAATAACACACTGGTAACAAAAGCTATGTATATTATAGGGGCAAGGAATCCAGTTACTACATTGGAATTTCAGTGACTCAAGACAAGTAGTTATTGATTTATTGATCAAATATTGGTTTTCCCTCATTTTTGACTCCACAACTGTTGTCTGCAGCGCTGAAATAAAATTTCCAGTGCAGTACCACCTTAAAGACATTAACAAAGACACTATCATGTAATCTACATGTTATGGGATGCTTTTTTAAATGCAAATGAACTATCACTGGTCATTGCATTCAATATAATACTGCAGCAGAAAGAAAAAAGAGAAAATGAAAAAAGAAGAAACAAGCGATTCAAAACAAAATTGATCAGATTAACCCAAGATATTTCTAATCTCAATGATGGTGACACACAAAAACTTTCTAATTTGCTTAAGGGCTCAGATAGCAACATTTTCACATATTTTTTGTGGGACCTGAGAGCATATCAGACATATCGAATTGCATTTTTAAAACAAGGAATGTCCTTCTGATATCAAATAATTTTGATTTTTTTTTAATTCGCAATATAATACACATGTTATGGCAGATGATTAAAAATTGATATTTTTGAAATTTAAAGTCCTCAAGGTAAATTGTATAAAATCTAATGATATATGTACTTTAAGTATTTGAGCTGGGATGATGACCCGGCAATCAATTAAAATTTTTACCTAAAGATAAAGACTTTTTTCCCAAAGATGTTCAGGTATCAGGTCATGTACATAATTATGACAGCCCAGGGGTCACTCCCATTATTGCCTGTACACCATCCCCGTGAATCAACTTTTGAAAAGCACCACTCACCCCCGGCACTCACCCTAAACAAGGATTTAACCTTTGGCTATAAATGATACCCTATTAAAACAGGTAACATGTACCTGTTTTCACACTCTAAATAGGGATTTTATCCCTTGCATCAAATTTCATACCCCAAGAAGGATTGCTGGGTAGTTTGTTTTGGTGACTGGTGACTCGTCATTTATGGTTATTTTTCCCCGATTTTCGGGAAAATTTCAAATGTGCACCACAGATTTCTTCTTACATGCTTTTTGAGGATCATTTCCCCTTTCATATTTATCTCTTGATTCTGTCCAATTTACATACCCTTCCACGTATCAGCACATTGCATTTTGCTATCTAATTTTTCATGTTTTTTGACACCCTAAACACAATACGTGCGTATATCGTGTCCACCCACAAAAAAATACCCTTTTTACAAATTTTTTCTCACGGATACCATAAAACATGTAAAAAGGGTAGTTTTTCAAGGGTAGGTACGATGGGGTACAGGCCACAATGGGAGTGACCCCCCCTGGTGGTGACAGCAACATAGATATAGTAATTTTAAACAGATCCTATATGAGATAAATCTCAAAGGGTCAGGTTAAAACAAATACTGTTTCCTACCTATTTCAGCAAATGTGAGGTCATGACAACTCAGTTTTGGATATTGTTTTGAGACAAAAGAAGCAAGAAAAAGACAGGCCATGGGAATTGAGGAAAAAAAGAGAGAAAAAAAGAAAGAAGCGAAACAAGACCGTTCTCGAACCACACGTCTTATCTGCTTTCGCGACCAACTGCTTTTGTGCTGACCACAGGTAGCAGAAGGTTTAGTCGTTCCCACCAAATTTCATGAACATGCAAGAATCTATGGGGCACGGAATAAGAATTCCCAATTTCTTATTTCTCGACCAAAGGGTAAGAGTAAAATTGTACAATTGATTTGTTGAGAGTGGTCTTTATTTTCCGTCCTCTTTTTCTTCTTTCTGTTTCTTTCGAGTTTTCTCTCCCAGGGGTGGATCCAGGAATTTTCAATGGGGGGGGGGGGCATATGCCCAAACCAAACGAACGAAGTGAGGGGGGGTTCAGTCGGGGGAGTTTTTCAATTTTGTTAATCTACTATGATTAATTTCTCCCTCAAGAAGCAAATGGAGCAGTGAAACACTTATTAAGAAAAGTGTGGGTGCTGAGCCGCCACCGCGGTGAGCTTGGGGCCCACACAAAGTCAGGCACCGCTCTGCAAAAATTAGGGGGGGCGTGTCGGGCACCCCCCTTAATCCACCTCTGTCTCCATACAGGCCAGCATGCTTATATAAGTTGGAAGCTTTTTAACTTGGCTTGAGCATTTTGCTTGAGCCTGGTCCCATCAGGACCCAAGTATGTGTCCACCCGGACCGTAAACAAACAAAAGGAAAGACTCTATAAACAATCAATTCAATCAATCAATCTAGAAAGAAAAGAAAGAGATGATGCTTGAGGCACCACCTCCACCCCCCCCATGGTGGTGCTACAGGAAGTGGGAATGCCCCCTGTCAGTGCTCTTTCCCCCCTAGTTTCGTCCCCAGTAAAACCCAAAATTACAATTATTGATCATACGGTCTGCTTCAAACACACACACACACACCCCCACCCCATCGTACCATCCATATCCGCAATTGACATTGCATTACCGCTATACTAAATAAGAGAGCAAGATGGCACATACATGTAGGCAAAATGGCGTATGGCAAAATTGCATGAAGGCAGGGTAGCGTGTAGGCGAGATGCCTTGGAGGCAAAGTGCATTATGGGCGAAGTGTCCTGATTCCAGTGGGACATAATAATATGTGATGCGATCCTAGCAAACTCGGCAATCCTAGTTTTAAATAAAGTGTGTAGGGATGGAAAATCAAAATTGACTTTTTTGCAAAAATGGAAGCGAAAAACATTCTTCTTTCACATGCAAATATGTTTTGATGAAATTCCGAAGGGAAAATGTTAAAAGAGTGACTTCTTTGACCCCATCCAACTTCGATAATTGTCAAAAATTGTGAAATTATTCCAAAAGAAGTTCGGATTTAGTGTTTAGTTATGTCAAATTTTGCAGCCATATCTTAAACCGAAGGTATCGTTGCTAAGTTGATTTAAAAGTATAATGTATTTTGACTTGTTCAAGTACAACTTGATTTCTGTTTCTTTCTTTTTAATGTACCGGTGTTCAAATTGTTGTAACTTTGTAACTAAACATCATTTTGACATGGGGTTTTCACTAAGGCGCCCAAAAAAATATTGTTGTGTTGCCCTCAACCGTCCTACCCTAAATCCTGAAAAATCAGGGTCGCAATTTTTTTTTTTTTTTTTTTTTGAATTATGATTTTTACAGATTTGTTAAAACACTCAATGTTTTTCACTGAAAATTAATATTTTATTGTAAGACTAGTCTTTAATTGTTGTCTAACAGGTATCCAGTAGTCAAAATTGACAAATGTCCCCTAATTGAACAAGCATTATTTAATATTTGAGGGGAGTTTTAAAAACTGAAGGTTAAAAAAAATAAAAAAATAAAAAATAATAATAATCCGACCATCCTACCCAAATTTCCCATTTTTCCACTTGAGGGCAACACAACAATATTTTTTTTTTTGCCTAATGTGGAGCTGTGAATATGCTAAAAATGAACATGTAAGAATCCCAAAATTGACCTGGACCTACTTCAAACTGATTTTGCTTGATCGCATCCCATATATGTTAAACTTTCATCGATTTGCAATATCGACTGGTTATCATAAAATATCTCAAATATTTGCCGAAAAGGCCTCAAAACGAGCAAAGAAAACTGATACTTTTACATATATTCCACAGTGTCGGCACCAGGAATTTTTAAGGAGGGATATTATGGGCAAATAAAATTTCAGGGGGCGGCGAATCGACAAATTTTAAGCAAAATTGCTGCAAAACGGAAATTGACCTACCTAGAAACAAAAATTCAGCTTTGGTACTCAACTCCATCATAGTTAGATGGCTCTTGAAAATAGGGAGGAAAACCTGTTATTTATTGTCTAAGGGTGTTGAATTCGGCAGCCATGATAACAAAATATGCCAAATTTTGAATAAGTATATATGTTCATATTTTTGGGTCGTACCTTACAGACCACTCCAGATGTGTTAGTTAGCCTCTAAAACACATCCAGAACATATTTCATATGACACTTGAGATAACTTGTGAAAATACTTAGTCAAATTTTGCCAATTTTATTGTCATGGTTGCTGAATTCAACACCCTTAGACAAGAAATAGCAGGTTTTTCACCCTATTTTCAAGCTGCCATCTAACTATGATGGAGTTGAGTACCAAAGCTGAATTTTTGTTTCTAGGTAGTCTTATTAGTATGTTTCATGGCTGTAAATTTCAATTCAAGTTTTAAGTGTCCACATGGTCAACCATGGTCAGAAAGAGGGGGGTCTCCCGGCAAATTTTCACCCGGACCCAACTTCGGATGCCCCCTATTCCTCCATCAATGATTTGATTTGCTCAAACTTGCTTGTGGGCTGAGATATGTACCCATAGACAATGTATCTATGACATTTGAGTCATATGATCACATATTTTTGGCACCAGGGGACCCCCAAAATGACAAAATCACATTTGCGGTTGAATAAATGACCAACTTTGGGTGCTCATATACTTAAAAAGGAAAGTAGATATCTGAAATTTAGAGCCAGATTCTGAAAATATGACATAAGATTAGCTAGAATACAACCTTGCAGCTTTATATCTGTTCAGAACAAGAAGTTATGAGCTACCAAAGTTGGTAAAAATGACCAATGACCCGGGCCAATGACACTCGCGAGTGCCAAAAAGGAGAAAAGGGGGGTCTGGGCCAAACTTTAAACAGCCATTTCTCAAAAACGACATGGCCATTATGAGGCCAAATTTTTGTATGGGTTTATTGTGGCCACAAAAGATTACTCTGATGGAATTTCATCAAAATCTGAGAGGGTCACCTGGGAACTTTTCAGAAAATTGGTTGATTTGACATGGACTGACATAATATTTACTATTTAATGACAAACCTGCAACTCAATTAATTTTTATAAGCATAGGTGAAGGCACGGTGAAGGCCTATGATTTAAAGCTACTTCTATCATGTCTACAGGAGGAGTCTTGTATTTCTTTTTAGTGCAAACTCTAAATTGAAATTGCATTTTGCACCAACACTCTTTGTATAGGCTACAGAGAGCTACAGAGCTCTACAGAAAGGCCTATAACTACAAGGAACACGACGCGGGACCAGACGGTAAAGAGTACTCTCTGGTCATGCTGGTATCTAGGTTCCCTGTTTAGAACTGAAAATGAACCTGGGAACTGTTACACTGACACAAAGTGATACCGTGCTCATGTGCTGTATAATTTATAGCTCGATGATTATACTCCAGAATCCTCATAGAATACATATTCCAGAATTTTAATTTATAGCTATTTATTGAGTCAAAACCTTACCTTTTCCTTCGTCACGTTAGTACACAATCACTACACATAGAAAGCGGCCACCATCAATAACCATGGCATAGACCTTGAATGCATCCCGGGAATGCATTGACCTGTTGTTCAGTGACCATAAACATGCATAAGGGCACACAACACTATATTGTAACTATCAAAATTTATATCCTGACAATTAATTATTTAATAATCTGCAGCTCGAGATATTTATATATTTTGGATAAGGCCAAGTAAAATAAAAAACATGTTTCACGTCCGGGTTTTTGAAAAAAAGGAGGAAGAGGGGGCTTTTTATTTTTTATTTTTATCGCAAAATCGGTGTGAATACCCATAGAGCTGTTTTAGCGTAGGCCTCCCGGGGGGGGGGGGGGCACTCCAACTTTGGAGGAGACGCGTATGTAGGGCTGTAAAGACCCCCGTTTTCAGCATCGCTGTCACCCAAAGACCCCATATTTTTTTACGAACCAATGCTCTGTCACCCGAAGACCCCCTATTTTTTCATTTGATCTGTCACCCAAAGACCCTTTGATTCAATTTGTTCAATTTGAACAGCAACTTTCATTTTTCACTGATTTTGTTACTTTGAAAAACAATGACATTTGAAGTCGTTTAGAACTAGAAATTTGATTTTCGAGGTTTTTGTGGCGCTGTTTCGGCTCTCACCCAAAGATTCCATTTAAAAAAAAGGTCATGTTCTCACCCAATGACCCCATATTTTTTACATTTTGCTCTCACCGAATGCCAAAAATCATGCTCTCACCCAATGACCCCATATTTTTTACATTTTGCTCTCCCCGAATGCCCCTTAGTGCGAAAGTGCTACACCTATCCATTTCATATTGAAGTGCCCCCCTTCGGGGTAGGCCTACCGTATACAATAATCATGAATAATGCCTGGGAAAAGGAGGAGGCCTCTTTTTATTTCTTGTTCTGAGAGATAGGCCCCCTCTAACTATCACAAAACCTTATAAAAGTGTTTCTTGTATATTAGCAAGGCTATAGAAAGCATCTCTACTTCGAATTCCTAGACATATTTTTTGTAAAGTTATAACTGAATTTCAAAAAATAAAAATAAAATTGAAGAAACCTCAAAAAAGGAAGCGGGAGGGGACGTGAAACATGTTTATTTTTTTATTTGGCCTAATAGCTGCACCTATTGATATAAATTTTTAGATATTTGGATATTTTAGATAATTTGGATACTATACTAGGCCTATATCAAGGCGATAATGGATATTCTTATATTTCAGATAATTATTTGCAGGGATATTTGGATATTTTAGATCATTTGGATATATTATTCATGGCTAATTAGAATATTATGGATATTTCACTTTGGATATCAATATTATGCCAAATAAGATAATTTGGATATTTCAGATAATTTGGATATTACAGCTAACTTAGGATATTAATAATAATAATATAATAATGGGCATTAAATTTAAAGGGCATTTCGTGATCCACAGCATCATCATCCTCCACTTTTCTCAAAAAAAAAGTTGAGATTTTTATATCACTGAAACCTCTGGCTACATAATGTTTATGTACAAAAAGTTCTTGCAGATTAATTCGTTTAGCAAAGATATCGCGAAATTTGAATTTCGTTCTGGTATACCAGAACGAAATTACAACACATTGTCTATGGAGCAATGCAATACACATAATCATGCATAACTCGCAAACGCAAAAGCTTTTTTCGTGGATATCTACTGAAAATGTCATAAAAAGAGAATAGTAGGATCACAAAATACTTCTTTTATAAAGCGCACAAAACAAAGGGTTTCTAGGCGCTACACAAAAGGAAAAATACCGTAAACTACAAACATCTTAAAAACTACAGAAGCATAAAAACCCATCAAAATTAATATCAATTCTTAATCTACAACAGGATAAAACCAGCAATCATAATAATACACAAACATCAAAAATGCTGAGCCAGTTTACACTTAAAGGCTTAATGTACAATTTCCTTCAAATTTTAAATTTGTCATTATATACTCAAAATGCTGAAATAATACTAGTAATAATGATCGGGAATGGTTTCTGTCCATTTTGAGCTGAAATAACGAGGTAACGCGTACGTGAAAGAAACACTGCTTGTTATTTTGGCCGTTTAACACGCAGTTCTATGGGCGGACATAAAGTCATAATTTCTTGAATTATGACTTTATGTCGAACTTTGCTCTGTTTACCTACAAACATAGACTATGCCATAGTCGATTTTTGATAAGTAAAAATGTTATTAATCATGATGAACGCATTCAGTTGAACTCGAAATTATACTGATATTTAGTAGGCCTACATCAAAATACTAGTATAAAATGGTTATGAAAAAGTTTAGGCTATATAATTATATTTGTGACAGTAAAAGTAAAGTATAGGCCCTACGTAGGCTTATATTATTGAATGCAACATATCATAATGGCATAATTATAATACACACTTCAATACTGAACAATTCTAATTTTAGAATCTGCCAGTTTATTATCCGAAAAACCGACTATGGACTTTCACTTTTAAGCAGAACTTTACCCCAGGACTCACACACTGTCAATCATACTTGTTTATCAATAAAATCTAACCACAAGACTAAGCATGGTGGTACAATACGCGCTAGATGCATACGTTCATCCACCAGCACAAAAGCGCCGCATTCTCTAGATAGTTGTGTACCATGTATAGTTATAATGGTACCAGTACGCGTCGGGAGGATTTAAACAATAACGAGATCTGGGCGACCAATCACAAGCCAGATTCATTTTTAAAGATGCATTACATCATCACCAATTTTAGTTAGGCCAGAAATTGGCCTAACTCTCAAGGCAAAGTCAGTAGTCCACTTGGGAAGCTAACAAACAGAGGGCGTACGGTGACTGAAAAGATCAGTTGTGAAAATCTATCAATTGTGCACTCATTAATTAAATCAGAGTTTTAAGCTTAAATGTAATAGCCAGAGTAGTGCACAATTGGCAAGTGGACTACGGAGAAGTCTACTACAAACACAACAAATTTGGCTGATTCCATTTAGGTGCAAGTTGTGACATGTGTAAACATTACAAATATGCCAAAAAAATCAGCTAGGTTTGAAAAAAATTAACCAAATTCATATTATAAGATCGTATATTATGACTTTAAAGCTAAAAATTATTATGGCTATTAGGCTAATTTGGATATCTTAGATAATTTGGATATTATCATGGCTATGATAGGTTAATTTGGATATTTTAGATAATTTTAAGGCTAATTAGGATAATTTGGATATAATTTGGATATTATGTTTTAGATTGGATATTATTATGGCTAATTTGGATGTTATTGTGGCTAATAGGCCTAAGGATAATTTGGATAATTGGATAAATGAAGATAATTTGGATATTTATTACCGGTAAGTCTAATTAGGATAACTAGGATATTTTAGATAATTTGCTGGATATTTTAGATAATTTGGATATTAATATTATGGCTAATTAGGAAAATTAGGATATTTTTGATAATTTGGATATTATCAGGGTTAATTTGGATATTATTGCGGCAAATTAGGCTAATCAGATTAATTTGGTTAATTTGGATATTGTAAGGCTAATTATAATAATTTGGATATTTTAGATAGATATTTAGGCTAATTAGGATAATGTGGATATTTCAGATATAATTAGGATATTATGGATATTGTGATGTGCCCTGACTAATTTAATTTGATTATTTATCTTTGTTTACAATTTAAAGTTATTTTATGAGATATAAGAGATGAGAGATGGGGAAACCCCCTTTCAAGAGTTGGTGTGTAATGACATTTTGGGATTCCCTTTGCCATGTATTCACAGTAAACAAAGAACTATTTATGGATTGGGTATATTCCCCTAGAATGTAAAGTGACTATGACATCATATTGGGAATACCCCCATGAAGTGTTGTAATGCGAAAGGTTAATGTTTATAATTAGTCTTGGGAATTTGCAGATTACGTCATATCATGTGAAGATGTGAATGAAGTAACTGGCTATTAATAGAATGGGACATTTTTGATTAGTATAAAAAGAAAATGTACAATTCTTGACAGTTATTACAGTGTTGATGTGGGCTAGTTAATGTGCATACAGTCCATATACCTTCAAAGAAAGGTAATTGCGAACGAGACATATCGTATGTAGTCAATGTACTACTATTCAGTAATATCAGAGAAGATCTAGAATATACGTCAACGTGCGTACCTCTTCCAAGAAAGGAATTTATATTCTTCTGAAACTGAAATCACTGGGGAAAGCAGTTAAATTGAAAGAATTAGAAATTGGAAATGGAAAAAATGAAAATGCAATTGAAGTTAGAATAGCAAAAGCAAAACATGGAAAACAAAAAACTAGAAATGGAAGAAAAATTGCGTCAAAGTTTTGTTTCAAAGAATTTGTGTCAATGTTGAATGAGAAAGAAGATAACTAAAAATGTACAAATTGGGGAAACCATAAAAGACCCATTAAGTCATGACAAGCTAATTCTGGAGCAACAAAATGACACAGAACTCAAAGAGATCAATCAAAACGCATTGACCCTAGAAGAACAAAATTCTGTCTGTTTTTAAAGATGGTGCGTTAATGAGAAAGTGGCGCCCACCTGATGCACCTGCCGATGAATAGTGGAAGGTAGTGCACCAAATTGTGGTACCAAAAGTCTACCACACTGAAGTAGCATAGCATAGCACATGACAGTCCTATGACAGGGTATTTAGGTGTTAAGAAAACTCATGAAAGAATTCTGAGGCATTTCTGGTGACCACTCTCAGAAAAATGTTTCTGAACATTGCAAAACATCTCACACATAACATGCCAGGTGGGGTTTTTTTTGGAGTATAAAAGGTGAACGCAATTTAGTTTGCTCTTTGCAGAATATGAAGAAAGTTTGTAGGCTCTCCATGTGTTGGTCGTCGTGCTTCAAAGGAGGTACAGTTGAATTAGCTTATATTATTATAGCCAATAATGTGCTATTTTAATACAGTAACGAAGGAGATTTTGAGTACATGAAGGTGATCCTCCTCCCCAAAAGATTAAAATTCTTCTGTCGACTTTAAAAAAACACAAGTCATCTGTCAATAAAGTGGATCAGTGCAGAAAGAAGCATGTTTCCTGGAGAAAGAGAGTGATTGGTGAAAGAAGCATGATAGCTGGAAAGTATCATCTGTGCGAGGACTTGAGTGTTTGGAGAAAGCAGCACCATTTCTGTGCGAGGATTTATACGCAAAGGGTATATAAATGCAAGAGTACAATGGACTTCGCTGAACAGTGACTTTTTGCAGGATAAGTGAACAAAGGATACATACATCAGCCAGCCAGAACACTGTAACAGAACATTATAAGTTTAAGTACTGATTGTTTAAAATTGTGATTATATTGTGTGCATTTATTATTCATGTATCAATCATATTTTGCTTTTAATTAAATACTTAGATTTTGTTAACTTAAGCAAACAGTGTAGTATTGTTGTGCATTTGTGTGATTTTGCTTTGAGTCATTACGGCTCGTAACACAAGTTCTTCACATTTTGTGGGGCCCCCAAGTCCATACAGGCTGATCAAGGATCGAACTTTACTTCTGGAGTATTTCAGCAGGCCATGTATCTATTAGGTATAGAGCAGTATACCTCAGTGCTTACCATCCAGAATCACAAGGTGCACTAGAAAGGTTCCACCAAACGTTGAAAAACATGATCAGGACATATTGTTTGGAATTTCAGAGGGACTGGGATGAGGGAGTATTGTTTGTTGCTAGCTGTTCAGGCAACCTTTAGATTTAGTCCTTTTGAGTTAGTGTTTGGACACACAGTACGCGGACCCTTAAAGTTGTTGAAAGAAAGGTGACTCAATGAGAAATCAGACATCAATTAATTGGATTATGTCTCCGATTTTAAACATAGGCTTAACAAAGCAACTGATATCACCAAAGAAAACTTGAAACAGGGTCAGGCCAAAATGAAACAATGGTATGATACACATGCCAGAGAAAGTTCTAGTACTTTTTCCAATTCCACAACACCCATATATTACAAGCCAGATATCATGGCCTTTGTGTGGTAGAGCCAAAAGTGGGTGAAATAGATTATATTATCAAGACTCCTAGACGCAAGAACATGCCACATTCATATGCTCGAAGAGTATGTTGAAAGAAGTGACAGTGGCATTACAAAACCTGTGTGTACAGTAGAGCATGCTGATAATGTAGGCAAAGATACCGATATAGTCAAACTCGCAAATGTAGACAAAGGTAAAGATGACCATTCTTTATGGCACATTTGACCAGGATAATGAGCAGGCGCACAAATATTTTGATGGATAATTGAACATTTTGATGTGCTTACTAACTTAGACCAAAAGTTAGGTCATCTTTCTCAAGACCAGCAAAGTCAAATTGCAAATTTGATTCACAAAATTTGACAATATATCTCCTGATACGCCAAGTAGAACAAATGCCGCATTTCATGATGTCGATGTTGGTGATACAAAACCAATCAAGCAGCATCCTTACAGAGTCAATTCATTGAAAATGAAACATCTCAAAAATGAGATTAATTATATGCTAGACAATGATATCATAGAACCAATTAGTAGTGAATGGAGTTTACCATGTATCTTTGTTCCTAAGCCTAAGATATGAGAGCTGCAAATGTGCATTCAAAGACGGACTCGTATCCTATTCCAAGAATTGATGATTACTTAAACAAAATTGGGAATGCAAAATTTGTTAGCAAATTTGACCTTTTGAAAGGGTACTGGCAGGTTCCACTGGACTCACAGACAGTGCCAAATATATTTCTCCCTTTTGTACACCATTTTGGTCTTTACCAGTACATATATAGTTATGACAATCTGGTAAAAAGTGAGTTTGCCATGCCATAGTCACATATTTAGGATATGTTGTAGGTCAATGTCAGGTGAAACCTATCAAAGCCGAAGTTGAAGTAATTAGGCAATACCAAAAAACACCTGTAGACCCTAAACAAGAATGCACTCATGAGATTTCTAGGAATGGTTGGCTATTGGCTAAACTTCGAGGCAAATTTGTCCAGCAAGATGAGGAGGAGATGGAAGACTGTGATGATGACACGTAGTTTCTATACTTAGTTATCTGTGCGTAGTTTTATGACCACCAAGTATTTTTAACAGTGTAACGACACATTTCACAAAGCATTTGATATCATGGCCGCCCAGGCCCGTACGCAGGATTTTTTTTTTTTGTGGGGGGGTGCTGATTTTGTAAGGGGGGGGCAATTTTGTTAAAAGTGAACTCTCTTTCCAAAATGTTGACATTTTGTGACGAAAACCCCGTAAACAAACCTGATTCTGAAATGTTGGGACTTTTCGTACACTTTGGCAAATCCGCCGCACCCCCACGTACGGGCCTATGGCCGCCCAAGAAAAACGAGAAAAAATTGTTCATGGATAAATACAAACAGTAAAATATAAAAATATACTAGATCTAGCTAAAGATCTTTTTTTAGATTTTTAGATTTGTCTTTTTCAATTTTTAGATTTTTCTTTTTTTCTTCCAAAATGATAAAAATATATAGTTAATATGCAATCATTATGAAAATTCCCAATGCATTTGGAAGCGAAAAACATTGGAAATTTGCAAAGAAACAACATCATAAACTTCACCTCTATCACTCGAAATATCTCGCACTTTTTGGATTAGGACGCTGAGTGCGGCCTCCGAATTATTCTCCTACGCAGCCAGTTTGGTTACACTCCCTCCACATGTGTGGAGGGAGCGTAACCAAACTGGCTTCATAGGAGACTAAGATTTGCGATCGTTTCGACATATTATCATAATCTGAAAATTATGACTGTATGATAATATGTCGGACCAACAGAAAATCATCCCGTTTTACTACAAATAGGGCGAATTTGACAGTTTGCTCATAGATGTAAGTTGGAACATGTTTAAGTATTACAAATATGCCAAAACAAAAAATTGGTTTTGAAAAAAATAAAGGTATATTATGAAAAAGATCGTATACATTAAGGCTTTAACCTGGCCGTAGCCGTTAAGGAGAAATGACCCCTAAATGACCTTTGATCCCTTAGGAATTTAACCGTTGTGCATCGTAAGCCGATGCAAAGGCTCAATTTGGGGTCACAAATATTTTTAATATGTTCAGGATGTCATAAGGATCATTAAGTGGCATCAACATACTATGTTATATGTAGCAGATATGATTTTGTGACGATTTTTGTGCACCCGTTAAGATCAATGCATGTGTGTAAGTCGCAACTCTGTACTACTTAATTTGTGCGAGTAGCATTTTGAAAGTATTTTGTAAATGACCGGAAGTGACCCCCTAAATGACCTTTGATCCCAAATGGGAGACTAACCTTTGTGTACTAGCAAAGGCCAATGCATGTGTGCAAGTCCCAACTTTGAGCCATGAAATTTGTGGAAGGAGAAGCATTTTAAGCGAAAATCACGTTTTTGACCCCTGTGACCGTTGCGTGACCTTTGACCCGGAACTGGGCACATATCATGTTACATCTTGGACAGTGATGCTTGTGACCAAGTTTAATATAAAATTGGATGGATTGAGCAAGATACACAAAGATATCAGCTGTGAGCTGAACTCACAGCGAGACCAATATCTTTGTGTATCGTGCGAAAGGATCCTTTCGATTTTGTCATTTTTATGCTTTGAGAATCTGATTTTTGGTCAAAAGTGTGAATTTTTTGGTCAAAAATGTGACTTTTTTCACTAAGAGTTTTAAAATAGGGTACCTGCAGGTAATATGGGACCATTAAGGACGTTTAGCTTATGTGCATAAAAACTATAGAAGATATGCCCAAAAGAGATTGTTATGATGAACAACCTGTCCTTTAAGAATAATAAAACAGGCAATGTTATCTTGTTTTTATGTTTGTTTGGACGCTATGACGTCAAAATGACGTCATCGTCAAGTGTCCCATATTATGGGACACTGTGTTATCTCTATGGTGAAAATCAAAATGTTCAGAAAATCACTCTTTTGTTCTAAAAACATTTTTGTTACATGATTTTGAATGTTAAATGCAAATTTCAACAAGAAAGTTCAAATTTCTAAATAGCTTTGCTTTTCGCATTGACAATGCACACAATTTCCTATGTGTCCCATATTACCTGCACCCATTCAGTTGAAAATCAGAGAAAAGAATCATTTATAAAAGGAAAGTGCCACTTTTCAGTGGAATTTTACCTGCTGATAAGCATAACCCATCACCTAAAGATCATAAAAAGTGACAAATGCACCCTCAGTACCAGAGTATTTGGATACACAATCATAAAATGTGGCGTCATTGATTTTATATCAGGCCAAAAAAACGACGTAAATTTTTGGGCAAATTCACTCTTTTTGGCATTGATTTCCAAGAGTTTGATACACAGACTCCAAAACTGCATTTCTAGAAGCACAATTGATGTCTCTAAACACTTAACAAATCAATTTAAAGTGTGTACCTTCTCTAAGCTACTTTTTGTTAAAATGAAAACAGGTGTCCCATATTACCTGCTGTCCCATATTACCTGCAGCTACCCTATTTTAAAACTTATAGCTCGACCAATAAATATGGGCTCAATAGATCCAATTTTATATCAAAATCGGTCTCAGCATGAAGGAGCAGTGTTGCCAGAAGAAGAAAGAACTAGATCTAGCTACTTAGATCTGAACCTAGCCGTAGCTGTTTAGCAGAAAGGACCCCTAAATGGCCTAAATGACTCCAAAATGTTGACCTTTCGGGTCATAAATATTTTTAACATGTTTGTTAAAAATGTGGCAAGCAGGGCCGGATTTGCCTTTTCGGGGGCCCTGGGCCAGGCCAAAATTTGGAGGCACCCACACGCACCGTGAGGAAGGCATGTGCACTCAAGATTTTAGATTCCACTAGGACATTTGCGAGTGAAGCGCGCGAAAAAATTCAATTTTAGACTATTTTAGCCTAAATTGAAGCTGAATTATGCTTAACAAGACAGTGCGCGCGAAGCGGGCAACATTTTGCAATTTTTGTAGCCTATTTTGGCCCAAAACACGGTGTTTTTCGGCTAAATTGGAAGATGCACACTGCATAGGGCAATTTTTGGCCTTTGGGGGCACAAATATTTTTAATAAGTTCAGAATGTCATAAGGATCATTTCTGTGCAAGTGGCATCAACACACTAGAGAGATTGCGAAATTTACGAGAAACGGGACGGGAATGGCAACCGTATTTCCACTAGTCGAAAATAAAGTTAGTATGAGAGTTTGGAATATGGTATCCTTAGAGAGTATTTATGAATATTATCAATCATCCAGGTAGATCAAATAGTTGACTAAATTATAATTCTATTCAACTGGACTTACTATTTATGATGGCTACGGTATCACGTCATATCCATGACGCATCATCAGGCCGACTGATCTTGAATTGGCTCTGTATTCTTGACCTGTGACGTCACGATGGTAGAAGTGACGTCACACGAGAGTCGTCGAGGGATCTTCCTGATGGTCGGTTCGTAACTCTTGGACAAGTTGTGACGTAGTCCCCCTCCGCGATTCAAAGTTGGCTCCTCCCTGCGAACATATATAGCTTCTTTCACCCCTCTTTCATACCACCTGTGCTTTATCAAGCACAATAACGTCCTTGTCCTCAACGTTGTGTTTGGCTGCTTTGAGGTGCGTGTATACCGCGGAGTCGTTGAGCATTTTCAGACCATTTTCATCAAAATCGGAGGATATTTCCTGTTTTGACCCACGTGGAGCCAAAACCCTGGAACGATAAGTCGTGGATAGGTCAAACTATACTTTGACCAGCTCGTAATCGGCGGGAATTGTTAGGTTTTTATCACTACGCCGAAAAGTAGACCGCCGTTAAAAGTGATATAGTTGACTCGAATGGTCTATAATTTGCGTATTAAAGAAAGTAGGCGAAGTATTATGACTTCAGTGAATAACTTATGATGCTTCTGGCAAGATGCCACAAGACAATCCTCAAAATAAAACATATTGATATTAATCCGCGATGTTTTAAGGCCTGCCGATTACGAGCTGATCAAAGTATATATATTTTCTTAATCCTTGACCACAGGAATATTTTGGAATTGGTTTCAACAAAATTTGATCAACTTGGAAACTTTGACCTTACAATTATGGGATTGCACAAAGGGCTAACGTTGGCTAACGTATTTTTCCTAAAAAGTGACCACTATAGGAGCGTATGGCAAATACGATGCTTGTATCACCTTGGGCTCAATTGATTCGCTAATCTGCAGTACTAAGTGGAAAACTGAAAGCGAGGACAATTATGTAGCCAGTGGCTTGGCTAATTCCAAACACGCTAGAATTAGCGAAGCGGAAAACTGAAAGCGAGGACGATTGTGTAGCCTATGCCATCAACGGCATGAAGAGGCCAATTTATAAGAAAACTCTATTGGATGCAAACTGGTCATTAGCACCATGCTGACATTAATGACTAAAATTAACAAAGCTAAAGTGCACTCTTAATTACTGGAAAGTATATATAGGCCCAATCGTTAACATTATTTGGCTTTTTAAAATAAAATAAATCAATGGGCATCAAATATTATTTTTTAACACACCAAATTCACTATGTTATCACTGTTTTCTTTATTATCACCCAGTTCTTCCATACTATATATAAATTCATTTTACCTACTTGTCAATCATAAACATGATAAAACAATAAAGTAGAATATGTTAGCTTTACACAAATTTGTAGCCATACACAAAGGTTTGATAAAAATATCAACATTTCTGCAAAAGTTCTGCTAAATATGCAACCGCCTCCACCCCTGTACTTCAAGCTTAAAACTGATAGTCTATGACAATGCCTCTTTGTAAGAATGTGGCATAATAATACTGCTTTAAAATGAAACCACGTGCATTGATCTAGCTTTTGTAATTACGAAAATATACTAGATTTACTGCAGCTTGATACCAAAAAGCGTGGTGGTGATATTAAAATACGTGCCCGTATCCTTTATAATGCAAACTATAAATGAAGCAATTAATTACAATTAAGTCATATGGGAGGGCGGTTAGTGTAGTATTCTTCTCACTCGCTTCTCACCGCTGTGGGCGGGGTTCAATTCCCCGCGGTGCCGCATGTGAGTTTGGTTGCCGATCCATGCTCGTCCTCGCAGGTTTTTCTCCGGGTGGTCTGGTTTTCCTCCTGCATCTAAAATCGGACCTCTTTTCGTATCCCTGTCCCGTCATATCCAGATGGCATCCCTTAAATTTAGTTGCCTCTGAGCACTATTGGGCTTAGTCTGGCTTCGGCCGAATGTTATAAATAAAAATATGGTACAAAATCTTAGGAAAACAAGATATGGTTCAAATACTTGAGGAAAATACGATTTATCATACACAACTGTACAAAGAGTATTTGGGATAAAATAAGGGTGTGTGCACGATTTGAAAAACTGCGAAATCAACGGCGAACCCAAAACTAGGAGGTGTCATCCTCCGTAACCACATACATGTACGCATTGACAACTTACATCGTTCCGTTTACTGTAAATGTATAGGTTTGCCGAAAACAACTAATGGTAGACATTATTATCAATTATTATGTTTTGCATATCATAATAAACACATTTCGAACATTGTCAATTGCCCCACTCTTCCCAAAAAGGTTATAAAACTGCCAAACACAACCCTGCCAAATTCGCTAAAAAGATATTCTTGACTACTGAGAGTGACGATGACCGTATTTGCCAGAAGTCCTAACCCTAACCTGTTCCGGCAAATATAGTTACCTCTCTACTGTACTATACTACTCAAAAAGCTCACACACTGGTGGTGGGGATGTGTACATTATTGTTCATCACAAACTGAAAAGTTCGATATGTTCTCTGTTAGTATTGACAATTTGACATATGGTATTAAAATTGTTGTAGTTTGATTGTAAAACTTTTTTCAAAAATATAATACAGCTAAGAATTTGTTCAAGTCACAGATTAGTGTTCTGGTCACCGCTAATTGTAACCGAGGTTGCCGGGGTTTTAACATTTGGAGTAGCCATGGCTTCTTCATCAAACGCTGATGTTTGACAACATGAAGAAATAACGAAGGCGTCACGGATTGCCCGCCGGTAGTACCTGCTCATTAATCCATAAATGAAGGGATTGATAGCAGAATTTATCACCAGACCGAAGCGTAACACTAGATTGGCGGTTTCGAAACCAGCTGGTCCAAGCCAAGGTTGCCCACTCCTAGCTCTTGAGACACTGTCGGCGAAATTGTTTATTCTTGCTGGCATATGGCACAGGAAAAACACGACGGCATTGACGACGAGCATCCTTGCAACTTGGTTTCGTATTTTGCTGTCTACTCCGATGGAGTCGGTGACCGTTGTGGGGGTTGAAAGTCGTCGAATGATCTTCCAGTACAAGACACAGTTTATCATAAAGCATATGTAAAATGGTATGTCATTGAAGATGACTTCCATGAATGGGAAAGAGTAAAAGGCACCGCAAGTCTGGATTAAAGTCGGTAAGTCTTTGTACCTTTCTGTATTCGGCCAAATGATGCAGAGTTGGATCGTTTTGCCTATAATCGGCATAGCGTTGCTGGCTAATATAATGCTGACGATGATGATAATTATAACGATTGTTATTGTTCGTTTTGTCGAGTTTAGGGTCTGATGCTGCCAAGGGCGACATATACAGAAGTATCTCTCAATGGAAACCATGGTAATCAAACCAGTAGAAGCTTGGTAACCGGCAATGATAATAGTAATTGGCAGCCAACACTGAAAAGGAACGTTGAAACTAACACCTGATTCTGCGTATGGCCAAACCATGAAACAAAACGCGCCTAAGATGACAGCGATGTCACACAAGGCTAGACTTACTAAAAAGTAATTGGTAACGGTATGAAGACGCTTAACACGGGCAACGACGAACACAAATATGCTATTTGCAAGAAATCCAAGAGATAATAAAACTGGGAGGATGATAGTCGCTACGGCTGTTTCAATCGGGTCGTACAGTGCGTAGTAGGCATCTTCTTCCTTCGAATAATTTAATACAGGCAACCCCTCACAACTTTCTAAAATTTCGTCGGCCATTATGATGTTTTCATGAATGGTAAATGTAATTGGTTGAAGTTCTTTCACTATATCACAATCGTACAGGGCTACCTTACACCAACGTGTGCTGCCAACCGTGAGGGAATGACTATAACATAAGTATAATACGGTGCGAAAAGTTTGGTGCGAAATCTTGCGGCATGTAGCTTCAAATGGGAAAGTGGCAACTTTCGCTACACTATATACAGCACACAACCCGCAGCTGCTGTTGCCGGGTTTATGAATACTTTAGAAACAATATACCAAGTTCCTCGAAACTAAATGACATTTATATTTATGAATAGAGTCAATAAATCTTGGAATCTACGGTCGGTGATCGGTGATCTAAAACTTACCATTTTCGTAATACCCTCATCGGGCCAGGGAACATCAGGTTTTCAGTGAATACCGGATTCATCCACCATGGCCTGATAAATAACCCTGAAAAGGACAGAGAATTTAAATTTAATTAAGAGTTCCTTCTCTCCACACCCAAAGGCCTGACCCAAAGGCTACAAGTAAAATGGTTCACACGATTTGGGGAGTGGCCCTGTTTTTCTTGTTATCTTAGGTCCCATTCTTAGGTTTTTAACCTGGCTTGAGCATTTATTTTGGAGCTTGATCCCATATGATCCAAATGGGCCAAACGAAGCGACCATTTAAACAAACAATTAACCCCCCCCCCCCCACACACACACCACCAGTCACCCCCACCCCAAACAAACACCCCGCACAAACACACAACAAACAGTCAAACAAAATACTGTATTTCCTTATGACGTACAAAAGGGTATCCGGGACGAGACTACAATAAATTATTCCAGGGGAAGCAAACAGACGCTAGGAAACAGTTTACCTTGACCTTCAGAATTAACATTGAGTTGAGTAAATTTTAATTATTTCTTTGAATTTGTGTGTGTGTGACATTTGAATAGATCTAATACACTTCGGATACAAATTTCGCCACGTACTGCAGACCCGGACTGCAGGTAATGATAGAAGGGAGAGGAAAAGTTGATGCCGATGCCGTATTGCTAAAGCGCCACTACATACAGGTAAGGAGAGGAAAAGTCGTCGCTGTATATCACTACAGCACCACTATGTACTGCATGTTCATAATATGTACATAGAAAAGGCCGTCGTACTCAGTCAACAGTTTTTCTGTTGAATGTAGTGACACATTTTTGTTGGTTGAAAATATACTTTTATTGATTGAAAATGTATTTTGCCGAGGAAAGCAGCAAATTAGTTGTGTGAAAAGCACGATTTTTCTGTTTGCGGCCGGTGGGATAATTTTTCTAGTAGCTTGCTGTCTTTTCGACTTATTTGTAGATTTTCTCAAATAAATACTAGAAGCATTTAATGTAGAGCGCGGTGACCTGTTGCAAATATATGTTCAGTTTCAAGTTTCCTTCAATTCCGGATTCCTTTCTCGGAGCACTGACGGATTCTTTCCTTGTTTCTTTATACTAGCACATAATCTGATATCACAATGGCAGGAAAAGTCATTGGCGTTGCCATAGGAATGGAGTTTGTGAATGGTAAAATGCACATAGATACTTCTTGGACTACAGCAGTGTGCCTACAGGAAAGATCGAAAATCATCTCTACGGCTTCTACGCTGACAACGACACCTGATGTCTTTGATGGAGTCAAACAAGTGTTGGGAGACGTTCTGAAAGGAATAAATCCAGGTACGTAACAGGAAAACTCTACTTGGTGTCTTTCCTCGATATTCAAACACTATATATATATATTCAAACTATATATATATATATATTCAAACACTCAGCCTTTATCAGACATTATTACCATGCACAAAATGTGATTTCCACAAGTACGCCGACGACACGGAAGTCTCGCAATCTGACTCTCCCATGAACTTTGAGCTTACCATATCTTCAATTCAAAACTGCATTAGTTCCATCTTGAGTTGGATGAATCCTCTCGCATCAAACAAGTTGACAGAACAGAAGATGATACCATCCAGATTTTGAATTCTGATATATCTTTCCAACAATCTGTTAAATGCCTCGGTGTTCGGCTGGACCAAACACTGTCCATGTTTGACCATATAAACGATTATGTCGCTCTCCATTTTTATCCTTGAGACAAATTGGCACAATCCGTCCATATTTGTCTGAGAGAGCGACGCCGTGTCTTGTTAATTCGCTTATCACGTCTCGCCTTGATTTCTGTAATTCCGCTTTGGCTGGTATCACTTCTGATCAAATTCTTCGCCTCCAGATGATCCAAAACTCTGCCGCCCGGCTCATTGTTAAAAAACGTAAATATGATCATATCACCCCCATACTTTATGAGCTTCATTGGCTACCCATAAAATTCCGGATTCAGTTTAAATTATGTGTGTTTGCTTAACGGCACTTTGAGGGTACCCTTCCATCTTACCTATCCTCGGTTCTCTGTACTTATGTTTCTCAACGCTCCTCCGTTCATCATCTGAAAAACTTCTCAGGACCCCGCGTGTTAATTTATCATCTGCCGGTATGCGTTCCTTTTGTTATGCTTCCCCTGTAGCTTGGAATTCCCTTCCCAACACCATCCGCAATATCACTTCTCTCGCTCAATTCAAATGTAGTCTTAAAACTCATTTTTTCCAACATGCTTTCCCTGATTCTTAAGGTTTTTTGTGTTTCACTGTGTGTCCTTGTTTTTTGTTTTCGCGCCCTGAGATCTTTTTGATGAATTTTGTGCGGTAGAAATACGCTCCATTATATGCCTGACCGCGTAAAACTCTCATACATATCGTCAAAGAGCTCAGAACAAAAACAAAGGTTTTTCATGTTCACTTAATTGACATTAGTATATAAAAGATATGATAATTATTTCAAAATCATAAATTAGAATAGCACTTCAAATGCCCCATTGTTTAAAATTACCCACCTTAAGAGCACCGCCAGATGGTAGATGATTCAACTCAATTCACTTACTTTTGCTACATCACGTGAAGAAAGCTTTTGCACGGCTCTGTTCAGAAATTCAGAATGAACGTTTTTTGAAGTGTAGGCGTCATGAGTGGTGAGCCGATTCCCGACGCCGCGTCAGGTCAGCCGAAATTCCGCTTCTTGTTTAGCCTTAATCCTATACAACTTATCGATACACCGGAGACTACCCGGACCCGTAAAGCTCCGTAAGCTTCTTGTTCTGCTTAGACAGGCGAATCTACGAGCACATGTCACGTGACGTATGATACCTTTTCTCTGGCGACGGTTACATTTGACCAAGTATCGGAGAGCGTCCGCTTTCTGTTGCAGTCTCTTAGACATGTTAGTGGAGGAATGAGGTCGATAGACCGTGAGCTGAGGCGGTGACTTTAATACCTAGGAACGTCTAGAGACGGTATGTCGCAATCCTCGAAAATTAATATGTCTAGACTAAATCCCCCAGCCTTTCAACATCTACGCACGGTCATTGGGTTGTAAGGCAACGTAAAGGATTGTGGGTAATATAAAGACGACGCAATTCTGGGCCTGGAGGATTCAGTCTAAAATATGTCCGTGCGGAATCTTAAATCATCGGGCGTAGTGGTTCTCAGATCAATCAGTAGATATCCGTACCAATGTTTGGCAGCGTCCACGAAACTCTCCTGCATGTACTTGACACGACCGGGAAAGATCTTCTGGGTAGATGAATAATCTGCGAATTATCTTGGGGATTCTGGAAGAGAATCATGTAATGCGCGTTGAGCGAGATGGTGCGAAATTGTTTAGAAGCTACACGATGAAAATTACAGACATATATTCTAATGATGGCTGGTCTTGGTAAACGTGTTCATCACCCTGGTATCTCCGGACAATTCCGCCATGAGGTCGTCGATCACCACGAGATTTCTGATCGATCGGAGATTCCATATTTTGGGGGAACCCTTCTATAAATTGAACGTTTTTAACAGATGGCCCGCATCTCGTCGTACGAAGACTGATATTCTCCGTAGAGCCAGATGATCTTTTTGGGAGGGCCGTCTGTGGTGGTATCTTCCGCCAAGATCAACCCTTTTACGAATTGCGTCTTCCCGAACCCGTAGGTCCAGACACGTTGTCGAAGAGACGTCGTCGAATTTATTGGTATAGATCCAGGTAACGAATGACCTCTGCATCTTTGACTTTCTTGAAAAAGTCTCGTGACTTCGCCTTAAGCTTTCTCTCGGGTCCAAGAGCTCGAAATGAGCGGCAACTTCGATCTTTGTCTTCTCGTCGGCGGGTAAATCTATCCAAATCCTCTTCCATTCATGATCCCACACTTTTGCTTCTTGTCCTGCAGATAAAAATGTACATAGACGTTTCTCTCGAAACATACTGATCATTCTTAAATCGTATTTTACTTTTCTTTAAAGATTTAGATATTGTTAACTTAATCCAACTGTGTGTTTTGTTGTGCATTCTGAAGTGAATTTGGATAAAAGGTGTTTTGGCCTTGAGCCATTAACGACTCGTAACATTGCGAACATTTACGGTTTTGCTAACGTTTTAGATCTGCCGCGTTTAGCTCAGATGCACGTATTTGAAATAAAATCTCCTTTTTGAACGTGTTTGCTGCACTTAAATAGGCGCCAATATTCATGTACTATATAGTTATATTGTATTATATTACTATTTCATTCAGCTGAAGTCAAACAGATAAACATCGCAACTCCACAAGCTTTGAATGCAGTGATAGAGGAGGATAATTTGTCACGTGTCACTGTTGTAAGACTCTGTGGCTCAGCATCACAATTGCTGTTACCATTTGCGAACATCCCAGACAACGCCATCAAATCAAAGGTATTAAAAATCATCATCACCAGTAACTATGATCATCGTGATCATCACTTTCACTATCACCATCATTGTCGTCGTCGTCATCGTCGACGTCGTTGTCATCGTCATCGTTATAGTCATCGTCATCATTATCATCATCATCATCATCATCATCATCATCATCATCATCATCATCATCATCATCATCATGATGGGTGTGTGAGGATGTGAGAGATACAATATACTTTTGTGCACATACACTTTGTTTTTGTGTTTAGAAATTTACCACCTTTTCCACTACTAGTTTTTGGGACATTGTATCATTTGTTGTAGATTATGGGGGACATAAATCTCTTGAATGGCGGATACGAGTTCGCCAGTGACAAGGGTGCAAACACACCAATCGCTCGTGTCATTGTGGAAGAAGTGCTCCAGTGTATTGACGACATTGCTAAAAGCCAAATTGACAACATAGTTATATGCGGGATATACTCACCAGACAAAGCTGACCAAGAAATTGAAGTAAGTCACGTTCTACAGTGATACTAAAAGACGTATCTTTCAAGTTACCCAGCAAACACAAAAATGTTTTTTTTTAAACCTTATAAACGTGTTATAGACAAACGTTAGTTTGATCTAAAGCGTTTTAATCGCATTTAAATGTCGGGTTATAAAAACGTTTCTAAACGTTTCATATGAAAAATAAACCAAAATAAAATTGTCGAAACTCGAGTAAGCCATGGAAGAAAATAAAATTGATCATTAACCATGATTTAAACCTTGGACCCCTAGGCAAGCGTTCTTACCACTGAGCTATCAAGGAAGCCAAAGGCGTTATAGTATATTATATAGCCCCAAGGGTCCAAATCATATCTCTCCCGCTTCTCTATTTCACCCTGTCTATGGGGCGTCTTTGGGGCGGTTGTACGCCAATGCTATGAGCGAACGCTAGCGATTTTTAACGAGCTTTAAAAAGCACTGAAATGCGCACTGATTTAAGTCGAATAAGACGTACAATAGCTTAAAACATGTGGTGATCAACGACCTCATGGTGGAATTGTCTGGAGATACCAGAGTGATGAACACATCAGGGTGAAAAATGGTATAGCGACAAGCATTAAGCATGTTAAGGAGAAATAATAATACTTATCCTGTTTTCTCTAATTAATTTGCTAGAATTGATCAAATATTATCTTGTCGCTAGAGAAGTGGGAGAGATATGATTGGAACCTTGGGCATATATACGGTAATATACTATAACGCCTTTATAAACTGGCCTCAAAAAGAAACTTATAATTTTTCACAAGGTCATATCTTAAAATCATGTCTATAAAAATGAACAAAATTACACACAGGATTACTTCAATACTCTACTCTAAACACATGTCAGTAACCAAGCAGTTGTCCAACTGACACAACAGCAAAATGCACTGACATGGAACACCTGTGTGCAATTTTTATTCGTTTTTATTGAGCGGATTTTAAGATTGACCTTGTGAAAAATTATAAGTTTCTTTTTGAGGCCAGTTTAGTTATCATGGTTATTACCTGAAACAAAAGTTATGTACCCTAAAATTCATCGATCTTTGATAACATGTTTACAGGTCGGGGAACTCTTCACTAGGTACCAGCCTAAGATTAACGTTACTCTGTCACATCAAGTTGTCGACCACGTTGGATGTTATGAAAGGGAGAATGCTAGCATATTAAATGCTAGTCTCAAAGCTTGGTTCAACAAATTCGTCAAAGAAATCGGCAAAACTCTAGCAGCTGTGAATTTGCACGCTTCGTTTTACCTGGTTCAAAACGATGAAAAACTCATTAGGTAAAACATTTTACTGTTCATTCGTATTTCATAGTGGTTCTTAAATTAATATTATGTTTGGCGTAATTTGCTGACATAAAATCGTTTCTAAACACGAAATAAAACAAAATTGACCGGGCCGAGTTTACGGCTCATTCGTAGTGTATGGTGACATATTTCATTTATACCTCGTGGATTTCCTTACCTGTTTCGGTTGAAATGTTGTAATTGACCTTTTCGGTAAATCCCATAACCCTTTGCGAGCACACCTGAGAACTCGTCATTTTACGTCACGCCGACTTGCAATGCGCAGTAACGATGTTCGATAAACGATGTGCGCATTGGCGCAGAGCGGCGTGACGCAAAATGACGAGTCCTTAGGTGTACTCGCAAAGGGTTATGGGATTTACCGAAAAGGTCAATTACAACATTTCAACCGAAACAGGTAAGGAAATCCACGAGGTATAAATGAAATATGTCACCATACACCACGAATGAGCCGTAAACTCTCGCCCGGTCAATTTTGTTTTATTTCGTGTTTAGAAAATATATCATAAGCTTTAAAATGGTATATCATTTGACTTCAAACGATATCCAGAAGCAGGGTTATGGTTTGTTGAACTGTGCTTCTTCAACAAAATGGTACCTTTTCCGGTTCTACATGTGTCTCTCCACATTGCTGGTAATAAATATCAAACAGTCATAATTGGCGGTTATTTCAAATCATCCCCAAGTCAGCGAGGTTCAGGAATGTCCTCTCGTAGTAATTGTTGGTTATACATACCTAGACAAAATACAATGCTTTGTAACCCACCACTTGGATAGGATTTAGCCAAAGCAAACAAAGACTTGAGCTATTTAAAAATTCTATAGACATAGCCCGGGAGACATAGGTAGACGCTTATTATCCTCTTCAACAATAGGATTATTGATTGGTTTAAAAGGTGTTTGACTGGCGCTATCAAAATGAGATGCATGTAACACCAACTTGAGGGACTTATGAATACGACCTTCATGCACATTTTACACTGTAACTCAGAATACAATTTGCTGACTTTACGGCTCGTTCGTGGTGTACGCTCACAAATATCAAAATCTACTTTATTATTTAATAATTACACCACATTATGTTAATTAATCATTCGAATTTGTTCAAATGTATACAAAATTAAAGCAACGACATGACATTCATAATCACCTCCTACGCGCCTTCTCAACGGCCCAGCAAACACAACAACGTTTTTAAAACGTTTTAAATAAGTTATATTTTGGGGTTTGGTTTAGGTAAAAACGTTTTAATAACATTAAAATGTCGGGTTATATAAAGGTCATGAAATCGTTTTAAACGTTTTGCATGAAAACACACTACAACAATATTTTTAAAATGTTTTTGAAATATCATTGTAAACTATTTTTGCTAACATTTTTGGCCAAATATTTTGTCAACACTTAAATAACATTATGTTAAAATATTTGCACCAAGCAAACACAGAAATGTTCTTAAAATGTTTTTACAAAACGTTTTAATAACATTTAAATGTCGGGTTATATAAAGGTCGTGAAAACATTTTAAAAACGTTATTGTAAGTATTTTGGGCAAACATTTTGTGCAAAATATTTTTTCAACCCCAAAATAACATTCTGTTTAGAATGATTTGTACCAAGTTGTCAAAAATGTTTTTGGAATGTTATTAAAACGTTTTTATATAACCCTTTATATAACCCGACATTTAAATCTTTTCTGTAAAACATTTGTGTTTGCTGTGCAGTAAATTACCAACAAATGTTATTTAATGTTATGAAAACGTTTTATACCATTAATGTACCCTTTATATAACCCGACATTTAAACGTTTTCTGACAACCTTTTATAACCTTTTGCGAATTATGTCGAAAACGTTTTGTGTTTGCTGGGTGATCATATGTTACGTTTTACAAAGGCGTACGATAAAGACCACAAAACATTTGAAATCAGATTTCACTTTCAGCGTCATCTAGTTTGTGTTCTTGTTTTATTTCAATTTTGTTTGGGTTTCTTTGTACATATCAACAGTGGTGAGAACTTGGGTCCTGCATTGTCACAATTTCCAGTGCAAACTTTTTTCCCACTTGAAGCATGCATGATGAAATCAACCAACTTTCTGACAGGTTAGTGAATTCAACATACGTTTAATAGCATAGCATTGCGCCGGCAGCCGGTGAGAACGTCATATATTCTTGTCAGTAAGCCATCAACTTTTTTGTGAATTGAAAGAAAATGAAATGATTTGTAAATAGTACAGTAAGTCGAATAATATTGTTACAACTCAATGATGATGATGATGATGATGATGATGATGATGATGATGATGATGATGATGATGATGATGATGATGATAATAATAATAATAATAAAATAATAATAATATATAATAATAATGATACATGCAATTTATTAAGCGCCTTGTATTGCACGTAACCACAAGGCGCTTTACAAGATCAACAAAATACAACTCTAAAATTACAAACAAATTATTTAGCTGCGATAAAAATAACCAAACGTACAGTGGTAAAATAACAAGGTAAAAAACCACACCAGTTCAACCTCAGATTCTAATTGTGTTCTATGATAATTTGCTGTTCCCGTACCTCTTTGTGTGAAAGCCATATTGTAACCTGATTGTAACATTACTGATGGAGGACGCCCTCAATATTTTTTTTAAATTGTGTTTTTTACACGATTGTACTGTATTTCAGTAAACTAAGATACCCTGCAAAAATCAAGACTTGTGGACTTTAGCTGCTGTAGTTTTGTCAAAATCCGAGATTTTGAATAAATAAATTATGTCAGTTCAACGCGTATGCGATGTTTACAACTGAGTACGTACCCCGGTATGTACATGGCGTGCGGTGACGGTCATTAACACACATCAAAGTATCGTTCCGTAGCAAGACCGACGGAGTAACACGCATTGGCGCTGGTAGTGAATTCCAATTTTCTTTGCTTGACCCCAGTTGTTCGACTCAAAATTGCGGCACAGCCATAACTTATTAAAAGAACCGCCCGATTCACGTTCAAAGTAGTATGTTTGACCCCATGCTCTATTTTACTATTTACTATATTATTATTAAACCCTTTTCTTGATTTATTTGAATGTGTCAGGTTTGAAAGATCCCATCGTGGTCAACATTGGAGGAACGCAAGCTACTGCAGGAGTTTTGAAAGACGGGAAGGCAAACTTTCAGACCTCAATCATGGAAGTGTCTGGTATTAAAGCCTTTAGGAACAGTCCGTATGTGGTGACTTCCAGCATTGGGATGTTTTCTATAGTGCACCATTCAGAGCAGGTGCATAAAAGTGTTTAATGACGAAGCATATGCAACTAAACGTTGAGTCCCTTAATTTATAGGAGCGTCATACCCTGAGAGCTATGATGAAAGTGGCCTAGAGTGCCACATGATAAAACCTGAATTATGTCGGCAACGTTTCATTATTAATTTTCTGGTCCTAACAGACTGATTGTTGTAAATACGAAAAAACACGTCGTTCTTCAGGCAGTTGCGGCGCTACAAGGGGGGCAAATATTTTATTGCCCCCTCCCTACTTTTGAGGCAAAAAACCCAACTCACACAAATTTCCACTTTTTGCGACAATTTTGTACAAAATTGGTTGATTTTGCCCCCCATAAATTCACTTTGCACCCTTGCCCCCTCTGAAAAAAATCATGGTGCCGCAACTTTCTTCAGGAGGGGTTATACGATCATTGGGTGATTGGATGATAGATTTAAAACAACACAGGCATGCGTCTTTAGGTGGCAAACTATACATAGTCTATAGTCTTAGTGACAAATATTATTCTTAATGCGGTGAAAACAGGGAATCTCTTTGGTGACATTCGATCGGACATTAGGCTCTATCACCATGATTGAACACCTGGGTTTCATCTAAATGTGCCAACGTTATTATTTTAATTATTGCTTAAAACAAAAATGTATCATATTCGAAATTTCCTTTTAACTTGAATCTTTTAGGATGTACAATCCATTGGTCCAGATAGTGTAGATGTACCCAGTGATGCATTGGTGTTTGGTGGAAGTGTTTTAACATGCCTGGACGTTGGAGTAGCAGCAAACCTCATCAGTATGGGAGATCCGGGGAAAGTGAAGGATCTTAGCCGCGATTTGGTTGAGCATGTGTTGCTAAAGTTTGGAGAAATGATAGCGGATCTCATTGACAAGACAAAGGTACAGTAATTCATTGATAATACTATTGTTTGTTCTTTCTTTCTTTTTCTTTCTTTCTTTTCTTTTTTTCTTTCTTTCTTTCTTTCTTTCTTTCTTTCTTAGGACCTGTTATGACTTTTTATTCTTTCTTTTATACAGGAAAGTTCAAAGGATATTCCGGGTGTGTTTCTTGGATTTGGCAGTACTTTGATAATAGAACAATTGCCTGGGATATCGCAACTGGTAAAACCACAACACTACGAGGTGATTCCTACCTACTCTTCCTAACTTTGGTATTATTTTCAAGGACAATTGACACACTACACTTGACCCAATACACTTGCTAGCCACTAATTACATAATTATATTTATTAAGATACCAAAAAATAGAGCCAAAATGACCAAAAGCCCCAGGGTCATCAAAAGCGACAGCTTCCAATACCCGAATATAAACATGATAAATTATCAAAAATACATAATATCGAATGATCTGAGGTGGTTCAATTAGCTTCATTTGTAAGTTTTGTATTTGCTAAAGAGTAACGTGTCCTTTTCCTTTGGTGACTGTTGTCATTTCAGTTTGCAGAGGCTGTTGGTGCTGCTGTCATGCCCAAAAAGGAATCTACACGGGGTAGAGGTTTTAAGTTTGCGTTTGGGTATTTTGGCGCTAAGGGGAAAAAGAAAACTCCAGTTGGTGGCGGCCATAACTATCCACATGCCTTCCGGTTCGAATTATCTTCAAGAAAAGACCACAATTTATACTTACGAGACAGGGCTTTGAAGTCCTCCGTTCGACAGGTATTATATTAGTTACAGCAATAATAGCTAATAATATAAGATTTCAGACATCGCTTTTGTACACCAAATCATAAAATAACAAATACTATAATTATGATACGATACTCACTATTAGAAAGATTCCCATTACATTCAGAGCCAAAATAATTGGGTAAAATGATTAGCAAATCTGTATTATTCCAACGCTTACATGGTGACAGACGGTTGACTATTACAGTACTTGAGGCTTCCATTATAGTGTATTTTAATTAAAAATTTCATAATCATGATAATAGCAACGAGCTCTGTCCAATGCAGTACCACCTACCCCATCATCGCCTGATATCTGGTTTTATGTCGGTCAGGTATAGAAGGAGCGGGGGAGGGTGTGTGGGAGGGGGGAGTAATAAAGCCATATTATAACATTTGCTGAGGAGGACGCCCTCAATATTTTTAAAAATCAAGACTTTAAGTGCTGTAGCCTTCGTCAAACCCCGACATTTTGAATAAGCCGTCTTATTAAGACGATTTATTATTACGATGGAAGCATTGGACGAACACGTATGCGATGTTCATAACACAGTACGTACACGTGCGGGACAGTTGTGCACACACATCAAAGGATCGTGCCGTAGCACAACCGACGGAGTATACGCATTGGCGCTGGTAGTAAATTCCCATTTTCTTTGCTTTACCTCAAAAGGGGCCATATCGGACAGTAATAGCTAACATTTTATGAAAAATAAATACTAGCTTCTGTAGTTCAACATAAGTGGTGGCAATTTTCAACACTGGTATAAAGCCAAACTGATGGTAAAAAAGAAGGAAAATAAAAAGCCGTTTGGTCTTATTTTGATTGAAGCTGAATTTTTGCTTTGATCCAGTACGTTCTCAGTGAACCTCAGTTCACCGGAATTGCAGGCATCAACGTGAGTGACAAACCGAACATAAACTCCGAGGGTGAATGGTTGCTGTCAGAGAAGGATCTTGATCTATTGAGTATTGGAGTCGGTATACTCGGCAGCGGTGGAGGAGGGAGCCCAGACCTGGGAAAGCTGATGGGTTTGCAACAGCTCAAGAAAGGCAAAAAGATTAGAGTTAAAGTCCCTGAAAGGTATGTCCTACTCACGAACACTAGTGGCGCTATTTATCCTAAATCTTGTTTGCATCTTTACAAGGGTATACACTTGTATAATGACATTAAAACATCAGGAAAATGAGCAACAAATAGCAAGGCAATTTTCTAAAAATATTTTATCATATAATGAAAGGAATAACTCATATTATTAGGCTATATTAATATTAGTAAATAGCGCCCTCAATTTGCACATAAACATTAATTTATAGAATACAAATTACCACAAAAAGGCAGAAAAAGATGAAAATTTTGATAAAGAAAGGAAGCTCTATAAAAAGCTAAACAATGTATATTAGTATAATACATGTAGGTGTTGGTAATTGCCCAGGTCTAGAATTGAAAATTATACGATAAAAGATCACATCAAACAACAGATATATATATTTGACCGCATGAATTTTCAATTTCTTATATGCGAAATGGATCATTTGTAATAAAGTTACGGTTGCTATCAATCAAATCAAAATAATTCAAATCATAATAATACCCATATCAGGCGGATTTTAGTAAACGGGACCTGTCAACAAAGAAGGGTGGTGCCCTTCCAGAGGCGGATCCAGGATTCAAATAAGAAGGGCCCCGTATAAAGGTAATATTTCGACCATTTCGGGGGGGGGGGGTACTTCATCTGAATATTGCAACAGGATATCGTATACATTTTCTTACTTTTCCTATAACATTATGCACAATAAAATTAGGTATCAGTTTTGAATATGTTACAGTTAAAATTCAAGGTTAGTGAATTTTGGTGCTGAAAAAATTAGGTATCAGTTTTGAATATGTTACAGTTAAAATTCAAGGTTAGTGAATTTTGGTGCTGAAAATATTACCTTTATACCCGTATAAAGGTAATATTTCGACCATTTGGGGGGGTACTTCATCTGAATATTGCAACAGGATATCGTATACATTTTCTTACTTTTCCTTTTAACATTATGCACAATAAAATTAGGTATCAGTTTTGAATATGTTACAGTTAAAATTCAAGGTTAGTGAATTTTGGTGCTGAAAGTCAGTTTAAACTTCTTGAAATAGTTAAAGTGAGAGTATATTTTCAAATCCCATGGTAACATAATGTGCGCAAGGGTGTGCTTGTTAATACGTTAATTTGAGCGCAAGTGGACTTACAAAAAAAAACCCGTTTTAATACACTGTTAAAACGCTGTTTAAAAGTTTAAACAGCGCTGAATTTAACAGCAAATTGCTTAGAAATAATTAAACAACTTGTTTAAAACTCTTAAGCAATATTTTAAACATTTGGCTGTTCAGTCCATCCGTTAAGCATCGCTGTTTAAACTTTTAAACAGCGTTTTAACAGTGTATCATTCAAAAACATTTTGGAAAACTTGCTGCAAAACATTCTAATATAATGTTATAGATAAAGTGTTAAAAAACTTTTTTTAAATGTTTGCCAACCCAACATTTAAATGTTATTAAAACGTTTTGACCAAAACACGTTTATAGCGTTTCAATTTGTTTTGGTTTGTGGTTGACGCTATGTGAAAAAAGTGGTTTACCTGATTAGAATTCAAGTATAACCTAAGTTAGATTGTCTTAAAGAGGATTTCGTTTTCGTGATCCTATCATCCTCTATTTATGACATTTTTCAGTAGATATCCAGGAAAAAAGCTTATTCCCAAAATTTCAGTTGATTCCGATTTTGCGTTTGCGAGTTATGCATGATTATGTGTATTACACTGCTCCATAGGCGACTGTTGTAATTTTGTTCTGGTATACACCTATCCGACTTCGCCATTACTGCGGTGTCCCCGATGTAAAACTGCGGTGTCCCGAGGTCGGGGGTTCTATCCATTATTTATTGTGTGCTATACAGAATTGTACCCGGAATTGTACACAACAGTGATATTCAATACACAATCATGAGTATTGAATTACGAATTAAATCTCCCGCTCTGGTACATCTGTGTTGCCGTCAATAGAGGGCCAAATACAGTAAACGCTTCTCGGATTGGTGTATACCAGAACGAAATTCAAATTTGACGATATTTTTGCTAAACGAATTAATCTGCAAGAATTTTTTGGTACATAATCATTATGTAGCCAGAGGTTTCCAGTGGCATAAAAAAACTAAACTTTTGTGAAGAAAGTGGAGGGAGGGATGAGGCTGTGGATCACGAAATGCCCTTTAAAGAGCTAGAAAATTGGCAAGGAAAATATGATGACAAAAACGTAGTTGTCTCGTGAACTAAGATAGTAAATTAGTAACTGATCATTGCTGATGCTGACTTGATTTCAGCATTTAAAGATCCTCCATTGCTAGTACATGTATTTCCGTATTTATTTCCTCAATCAATAGACTCGGGGCTGGTGAAACGACAATGATAACTGCGTTGATGGGAAGCCCAGCCGTTTTCCTCGAGAAATATCCAAACGGTTCGGAAGGAACGGATTCCTTACAAAGCATAAAAGATTTGTACAAATGTGGATACAAACAAGACGGAGACAATTGGTCAATTGCGTGGAAACCAGGTTAGATAAACCATGATAGTTTAGGTAGTAGGATAGTAACAAGTATCTTTATAAGCTTTTATATTCAGCATGCAAGACGGATATGAAAAAACCTAAACAATGAATAACCATAAACTTTATAAAGACACATTTTATTTATAAAAAAACACAAGACGAAGGAGAAGAAGAAGGAAGAAAAGGAGGAGGAGTAGGAGAGAAGACTTGTAGCCATGTATGTAACGTGATGAACTACGTGTAAGAACAAATTCGTTATGTTAAAACAAGATTTATATCTGCTGGCAGTAAAAAATAAAGTCTAGTGCATAAAATTGTAGTTAATAAGTTCTGTATGCATCAGCATCGCAAATGCACCCCAACCCATCTAAAGAATGTATGTTAAAATATGGCGGGCCAGGTCACGAGAATGAACACCCTTATTGTCCAATAGTGTTAACAGGCTTTGTCATCAGTGTACACAATTTCACATAATAATAATAATAATAACAATAATAATAATAACTATAATAATAATAATAATAATAATAATAACAATAATAATAATAACTATAATAATAATAATAATAATAATAACAATAATAATAATAACTATAATAATAATAACACTATAATAATAATAATAATAATAATAATAATAATAATAATAATAATAAAAAAAAATAATAATAATAATAAACAATAATAATAATTATTATTATGCTAATGCATAATTTAACAGGATGAAAGAAATCAAAGGCTACTGAATATGTAAGACTGCATATTCATAGATATAACAAAACATATTTAACTAAAACCAGTTTGCGTCTTTTGTAGCTGGTACCGTTCTTCAAGATGACGATAAAGAAGATATTACATATGATCAGGACTTTCCAATCGTCTACAACCCTCCCCACGTTGACAATATCGGAGCCATGATACCAGTAGAATCAGGAGGAGCTAATACACTGCAAGCGCTTGTTGTAGCTTCACAAGCAGGCCTACCAGTGCTCGACTGTGACGGTGAAGGCAGGGCTGTCCCATCGCTACAGGTAATCTAAAGCTAAATTTATACTCGATCGCCGAGCGATTGCGATTAAACGCTTTTGAAAAGCGATGGGCAATCGCCGAATTTTGCGATGCATCGCTCGTCGCTTTTGCATTTATACTTATCACGGCGATAGCGATTGCAGACGACAATTAAAATATTCTAAATGCCACAAAATACATTTTTAAAACATCAGTTGCTATCAATAATTATTGCTTTGAATTAATTCATCACCAAAAATTAATAATCGAGAAAGGTAAATTAATTAGCAAAATAATAGATTCAGATGGTTGTATATATTGCTTGACGCATTCACGTGTCAAGCGATATCGCAGGGAAGTTGAGATTTCTTCAACTTGCAAAAGCGACGTCGTTTTTGCCTCAGCGATTTGAATCGATTGATCGGCTTGACGCTCTGGAAATGTAAGTAAACATTGAGCATGCGTGAAAATCGCTTTTCTGCAAAAGCGATCGAGTATAAATTCAGCTTAACAGAATGGGGGGATGTAGAGGTGATAGTAGGGGATATTTTGTAGACAGTTGCGGGTGGAAAGGTGTTTTGTGAATTGTGTAAATACAGTTGACATTCTGTAACAATTCCTCATTTATATGAATTATATCGACGGTGTTCAAATCACGTATTACAGAAGATTTTGATGGTATAGTTACCCGGGATAGTTATGACAACTGCGGTTTGTTTAAATAATTCGTCATTTCAGACTCGGACAACATCGCTGAAGGGTAATTCGTGAAATTTAATGCATGGGACAATAACGGATAATGTCCAAATAAATGGTGCACTAGATGCAATGCGGTAGCGAGGGGAGGGGCATGGGGGCACTTGCCCTGGGCGCCACATTAGGGGGCGCCAAAATGATGGTGGATAAAGAAACTAAATCGATTATGCGCCCCCCTCTAAGCGGTAAAAGTCAAAATTTTCGCGCGCTTCGCACGCATTTTAGCATAAATAGTCATTTTGAAAGATCAATTTAAGACCAAAATTCAACTTTATGACCAAAATTAATCAAAGTGGTGTTCATGGTGTTTGTGCAAATTTTGCGCGTGCAATTGTTTCAAGAATGGATCGGGTGTAGGGGGACACCATTGTGCATCCTTGCCCCGGGCGCCACAACCACTTGCTACGCCATTGACTAGATGTGTATTTATAGCTAATTTAACTTGATTTGGAAAAGATTACAGTATTGATCATAATACATTTATAAAGAACATAATACACAATATAGCTTGAGAGTCTGACTAAACTTCACCCGATGTAAAAATGTTAAATATGGAGAAGTTCTTAATACTGATAAAATAAATATATTCTAGTACCGGTTAAATTGGTATCGGTACTAGATATTGTCTATCCAAGGTGAAACTGAATTTCGGCAAAATAGAAGTATCAGTTGTGCCTTTTGTCGTGGGAGTAACTAGGGGTACTGACTGGCCACCCTTTTCATTTAAAGGGGTCCCGCGGACAAATGAAGTTTATTGTTGGTCAGCAAAGATAGGGATACAAAGGCCTAATCCCGTATCTATACTCAACATAATGCATAATTTCCAGTGACAATTGTTTTAAAAATAATTTCTATAAAAAGACACTTATGATGGGATTCTGTAGAAAATATGTGTAACTATAATTAAAGACAGAGAAAAAAAGAATTTATCGCGTCTGATGTCACTGTCAATTACGATCCTTGATTGGTTTACACAGGTTAATCAGCGCGCACACCACTCTTCGCCATACATACATTCTCCCAGCCACATTTCCCTAACATAATATGAAATTTAAAAAAAATAAAATAAAATTTATTTTTGCAGAGGCGCCGGCGGGGTTCGAACCCACGCTGCACTGAGCAGACTATACAGTATTGACATAACACCAGCGGCTTAGACCGCTCGTCCGTAAAGGCTTGATAATGTCATGATGAAAATTTAAAAATATAATCGCAACTTCATTACTTCAACATACCACGTGACAAGCAAAGACAGAAAACGTACCATATTTTGGAATTGTTTTTTTTATATTTTTATTTGTTTAAAAACATTTATGTGTATTAATAGCGCTCAATTGTTGATAACTGCGTGTTCTATATACAATAAATGAGCCTACGCACAATAGTTTTTTCATACATTATATCGATTTTGACTCGCACGTGCTCCCCGTATACTAAAAGTATGTCGGTGTGGCGTGGCCTACCATTTTTCTTGTAGCTTCTTCTATACACGTCGATGTTTTCATCATTTATACAATAAATCCACATTCGACCCCTAATTTTATTTCAGGAAATAAAACATTAGATTACCAATACCATAAAAACGAAACAGTAATCATTGGTTGGGTCTAATGTCATTCTTACATGGAATTTTCAAGGTTTTTTCTATCGTCATTCTCGCTCAATTAAAAAATATTTTGGCGTATATAAAATTGAAATAAAATTCTCTGCCTCATAAACGACATCAAATGTGCCACAATTGGGTATCACGAATCGTTATATATGATGTGCAGTTAATATTCATATTTTCTTTTATACAGAGGATGCTTCAGTTTTGACAGGAAAAATATTTTCTTGAAAACCCTCTCACTCGGTTATTTCAAAACGTTAACCACGCTTCCCTAGAATGTGCAATAAATTAGCATTAAAATTTTTCTTATTCTAACAGCAAGCGTTTCTAAAATGCAGTATGGCGAAATGTGGTGTAATCAGCGCGTAAAAGGAAGACCGATCTATCTGGTGCTGATCGGAGAAAAGGAATAGCAGCAAATGGAGAAAAATTACGTACTTTTACAAGGCAAAAAGCAGCTTTTCTAGGCATTGTGGACATGGTGCCTTCGGTTAAGAAAGTTTCCTACTATAAAGACCTAACTTTTGAGATGGTTTGCATGTCGAAAGGTGCAAAATTAACAATAAGGCGCCCGGTTATAAATCCGCGTTCAGCAAGTCATCATCACGACACTTGTAAACAAACCGTGCTCGAGTTTGATTGACAGGTGACATCAGACGCGATAAATTGTCTTTATCGTTGTCTTTAGGTGAAAGGTTTAAACAATGTTACCCACATTTTACTATTGGAGGTGTCCCAATAACATCACTAGCAACAACAAATCTTCAGAGCAATAACATCCGCTGGAGACGCCGTTAATTGCTTCTCATTTTGACCATGTTCACAGATGATCGGTCCTGCAATGTACGGTCAATCCTTATATCCAGCATCAGTCAGTGGTGACAAGGGGCAAAGGGTTGTAGCATTTAATGGTCCATCCGCAGGTGCTCTGGAATCGTTTTTCAGAGATCAAGTGGTGGCAATGGGGTAAGTCACTCATTACGTAAGTATAAACTAAGACCGTAATATGCGGAATACTCAATGAACTCTCAAATCTGTGGTAAATTAAAAAATATACAGGCAGTTACAATTATTGTATTTTGTGAATTATTTGCGTTGCTTGCACTGCGCAAAGTCAATAAAATATTATTATACCCGCATGCAAATGCAGGGTAGGCCTATATTGTTACCTTGAGGGTTGATCATCTTCTTCTTCTTGTTCTTCTTCTTTTTCGGTAAACCCTGAGAAAACTTGAGAAACGGCTGGCCATTTTGGACTATGGGCCAATAATATTTGACCTATTGGGCTCCTTAAGTGCTAACAACTCGGAGCGCTGCTAACTGCTTCATTTACTGAGAAACTGTCGGCCTTGTCATTCCTCCCTACGCCTTAATTAACTTCGGCTAGCCCAATTTTCCTAGTCCATCTAGAAAGACTCACTAGATAGCACAATAAAAATTCCTTTAAAAAAGGAATGGGGCGCCCAATGTGAGCTTGGACGTGATATGGTGAATTCCATGGCATGGTGTTTAGATTTGATATTATAATGATTTTTTTCTAGGGAAGAGTAGAAGATGATCAAATGCAAATTGTTTGATTGTGGAAGGTGTATCACAGGACCGTTTTGGATGACATAAATTGAATTGGAATGAAGCTGTCGTGTCAATTTGCGATTATGTGGGGTGTGGGAGTTCTGTTTTGGGGCATATTGTAGTGATGATATTGCTTTGGATATTGAATATTGTTGAATTTCGTTATGCATTGGGGTATATGATGGATAGTATAGAAGACACAAAAGAAAAGTTTTTAAGAATGTATAACGTCTGTGATACATATACATCATCTACTTGCTAATACACTGAAAATCTAATAGAGATGAAGGATAAAAACAATTACAGAACATTCATTCTTCATAATAAAGTAGCTATGGGTATACAATGTTTACAAGATAAGAACGTTAATGTTTTGTACATGAACGTAACGTCTTTGATATATAGTTGTTAACACACTGAAAATCTGACTAGAGATTTACAATTTGATGATATCCAAAAGAATACTTAGCATTGAAGAATTTAAAAAAATTACAGAACTTTCATTTGTTAACATAGACGTAGCAATGATTAACAATGTTGAAAATACAAACGTAACGTTTTGTTCATAAACGTAACATCCTCGACACATCTAGGATCCGCATAATTTGTTGATTACTGTCATAAACAGTCACAAAAGATTTATGGTCTGATCATTTTATCATTTTAAGGGGGACCCGATATTGCATATGGAAGAACCAGGCTTTTCAATAACTATCAAAACTGCTGGGTACCAAACTTTTTGATACAGCTTGTATAGTAATTTGTTCTAATTTCCATGCAAAAGAAGCCAGTTGTTTCATCCTTAAAACAAATACACCATAATTTTCAATATAGATAAGACCTTGGTAAGATTTGGTAAGCATGTTAATTGTTATGTCACTATTACTATCTTGATCTTGATAAGATGCCTACTCATACATTGTACCATGCTGCAGCGTATTAAACAAGGACAACTATACAACATACATTTGTACATTCATTAAATGACTTTGAAACTTCGGGTACAAAAACTCATACTCTGCAAGTTAGGTCAAATTTTGCACTATGATTGTTTATTTGAGGTTATTGGACTATGCCATTGAGATTAGGCTATTGTGGTCCATAGTGTTGGTCACCGTCTATCGGGTTCTAAGAGGCGGTAAACTGGTTTAAGCCCGTACAAAGGTCATGGTTTATTTGGTGTTTTTATAAGTCCATTAATTTTGTATTTTAAACAAAGAATATACGCACAAGATTTTATCCCGTGCATATCAGTAAACAATAATAAAATCAAATCCAAGCAAATTGTGGTTTTATTTCTAAGCTGGGCATACTTTTAGCAAAACAATTGTGAAGTAAATCTAGCAAGAGTGAAATTAGAAGCTTTTCACAAAGTCATGCCAATAAGGTGCCCCCGCCGTTGCGGGCGCCCCAAAAACTTGGATGGCCCAGAGTTTTCCCCTATGCCGGGTCCCTATGATGATAAAATGTACATACTGCAGTTACTGTCCGTTTTCCTATACACAAAACACAGTGCTCTTTCCCATTGACGCGTGACCTCTACAAATAGCCCTACGTTAAAAGTATGGGGATATGACTAGTTAACGTCGCTGTGTGAAAAATAACCGGCCAATATTAAAAGTACTCTTCTAAAGTTCTAGAAAATATAGTTTTTTAACATGTCCTAAATTTTTAGCTAATTTAGATGTTTGGAAATATTCGTACTTTGGTGTTTTAGTTAATGTTATAGGTAATAGTACATTGCCTAGTTAACGTCGCTGTGTGAAAAATAACCGGCCAATATTAAAAGTACTCTTCTAAAATTCTAGACAATATAGTTTTGTAACATGTCCTAAATTTTTAGCTAATTTAGGTGTTTGGAGAGGGTCGCACTTTTGTGTTTTAGGAAGGATATGTAAACGACAGATAACACCAAAAATATGAAGAAATTATTTCCAAACCGTGTTAAGTCAACAATCATTATGTTGCTCATTTTCAAGAATGCTGGTTTACAAAAAGCAGACCATTGTCTCATTTCGTGAACAAAGGTACACATACCATTGTTTCCTTTCGTTTCCTTTATAATCGGTTACCCAACTGAAGCTATAATACCAGCTTTATTGCGATATCGCACATGAAAACAGACACTTGTGCACAACCAGAGAAGATCCGATTTAATCAGTTGAGCTGTTTCAATGAGTGTTATCTTGGTTTAATAGCTTTTAATGGGGTTAAGTCCTGCAAAGGTCGAGATGAATTCTACTGTAGACATGACTGCATCATGATTCCTGTATTTAATTAATGATATGCATTTTTTAATAGAATGGCGTCATAGAAATGGTTTACTGAAGTTCCGTGACACTGAAAAATCAGGATTACCAATGTCAGTTTTTTAATAGTGTTATAATGACTTTCTAAGTTGAATTTCTTCTCATTTCTATATAGGTCATATGCAGCCGTTTCATTTGCACCTATGCCAAAAACAACTGTGGAAAACTATACTGTGAAATACACCATCAGTAAGGCATGGAGAATTGGGGAGAAAATAACAACAGCAAAGAAGGAAAACAAGGATCCAATCCAAAGTGTCGTAGATTATGAGAATGGGAAAGTACTCATCAAGGATGGAAAGGTAATAAACAGAATAGTCGACTGCAGATCCGTTATATAATAGGCTGAATAGGTACCTGATCATCGCTAGCTAACACTATACCAGGGATCTAGAGGAAGGGATAAGCATCCTAGTCTGCTGCCCTCATTCGAAATATGTATCCTAGGTCTAGACAATAGGCGGATTAGCGGCCATTTTGTCTTCGACATGATTTTATTCACGTGTCCTTATACTTTAGTTAACAGGTTTACAATATTAAAATTATATTTTGAATATGCAATATATTCTGTAGTAAATCGATCAAATGACGGTGATTGTTCAGGTATTATATGCTTGATAAAATTAAACTGTCTGACCAGCTAGTATTCTCCTCCGCCGTCAGTGTGATTCCAGACACTCCACGTACCGTGTTGCGAAGGTGGAGGAGACTAAAGCTGTATTGACGAACACGCATGCGTTAAAAAATATGTAGCCTAGGTCGAACAATAGCGTGACTTAGTTTCCGGCATTGTTCCTATGCACTTTCACCCTCCTGACTATACGCCGTAGAAGTGACGTCATAATCGGATTAACTATCAATATATGAATACAATTTTTGAATATACCGCGCTGCACTGCAGCAGGGTGCACTCATCACCTGTATTCAATCATAATAGATTGAATACAATACCCCTCTTTTCAAAGAGACTAATCTTACAGGTGATTTGCATTTCTTTGACATCTATGGTTCAATGCATCGGTACCGCATGAACGTTATAGTGCGAGGCGATATACGCTGGCGAAGTTACGTAATAATCGGATTAACTACCATAGCAATAGGTGAAAACTATTTTTGAATATACCGCGCTGCACTGATACTTTCACGCGGTACCTCTGCATTGAACCATATCATGCTGATCGCTTACACCTGTAAGATTAGTATCTTTGAAAAGACCAGTATTGTGTTCAATCAATGATTGCAGACATACACAGGTGATTAGTTCAATCTGCTTGTAGTGCAGCGCGATATGTTCAAAATTGTTTTCACCTATTGCTATGGTAGTTAATCCAATTAACTACGTCACTTCTACGGCGTATAGCGTGGAAACACACTGCGTATATTTCATTAGGCAAAATAGGTTCCTAATCGACGATACGAATCGAAGCCCAAAACACTTATCGATCGCTACGAAGCGTGCTAAAGTGTGACAACGTGGTGCTACAAGAGTGGATACAGAATCTGCCATTGTGCACTGTAAACACGAACATCAATAGTGATTTTATTGTCCAACCGTCAATAAAATCAAACTAGATTACATTTTTGTAATAATATTGAAGAGCACCCTGCATCTAGGGTCCCAAAACGTGTATGGGCCGCATTAGATCTCTTCAATATATTGCGCAATCCATCGATATCGTCTATATACGATCAATATTGCACAATAGTAGATATTGCTCACTAAAATTGATCGTGTATGGGCAGCATAAGCAACCCCTTTGTGCGTTAGAAACAATGGTACCACTTTTATGAATAGCCTGTCGGCAAATCAAATCAGCATCAAAGGAACAATAGGATCTAGGGGATCTATTACCCCTCCTTCTATGTTAACCTCCTTGATGATAAAGTTGAAATTATATAATTCTTATCGTAATTGAATAGGTCACAGAGATTGATCACAGAACTGTTGGAGGTTTCGACCGTGGTGTATACACAATTGCAGATGGAAAAGGGAACCAGGTAGCGATAGATTTCCAGAATGAAAATCTTGTGGTCTGGGACAAAGGTCCTGAGAATAAAAAGGTACGGAATAGTAAGAATCCTTGTAATCCGACATTGACTGCCAGCATACTTTACTTAGCTCTTCATATAACTGGGTGTTGAACCAAAATAATTTATGTTGGGATGAATAAGTTTATTCCATGGTATGTGAAGGCCAATAGTAAACTCTTCATGCTCCGCAAACTGAAGGAAGCATCTCTCTCACCCGAGGAGCTGTTATTGGTGTACAAGGGTACACCGCCCAGTTTTGGAATATGACGCTCACTTTAGCATTCTGGACTTATAACCAGGTGGTCCAGCTTGAGAACATTCAGAGACGTGTTTTAAATACATCCTTGGTAGAAAGTATACTAACTATGCAGATTCCAAAGTTAGCTATTCTCAAACTCCAAACTGTGTGTGAAAGGAGACAAAACATCTGCAAGGAATTTGCCCTGAAAGCAAGCACGTCTGTGAGGTTCTCATCCTGGTTCCCACAATTGAGTATCGGTCCCAACTGACCCTCAGAAGACCACCAAAATTTAGCTCTTTTATAGATGTAGGACCAACAGATTTCAATCTATATCCCCTAGACTTTCTCACCAACCTCCTTGAAGCAACGTAGTATTTTCCTTGTCGGTCATTTTTAATATTGTTCCAAATCCAGTCAAGTGCAATATTATTCTTTAATGTGTTCATATTTATGTTCATGTTTTGAACATTGTATGTTTCTTTTTTTTTAATGTAAATGTTTCTTTTTTAATGTAAATGTCATGCAATTCAGCCGTTGGCTTTTGTGTGATTTTTAATAAATATACATTAAACACGTTTTGCATTTAAATGTCGGGTTATATAAAGGTCATGAAAACGTTTTTGAAACGTTTTACATGAAAAACACTACAATAAAAAAATTTAAATATCAAGATGTTATTGTAAAATATTTTTAGCAAACATTTTCATAAAAATTGTTGCATATAGCTACAATTGTCGATCTTTTTCTGTGTAGTGTCATGGGAAACATAATTTTCTTACTGTCTTTTATGTAAATAAATATTTTTCAGCACCTTGCCAGCATTCCCGATATCATTAGTGTCGTGGATACAGAGGGGAACGGATTGACGACGGAGCTGCTTCATTTTGGTCTCCGTGTATCTGTTATAGCTTTACCCTGCTCACCGTTACTCACATCTACGCAAGCCTTAAAGTTCATTGGACCAAGAGCACTTGGATATGACTTCGACTATAAACCAATAGGAAAGTACCGCCAAGCAGTACCTGTACCCCCTTTGCCATGAGGCGGCACCCCAATAACATTTCTTTTATCAAAAATAGTACGGTTTGGTGATATGTATACATGTATGCCTTATAAAAAAAACCCGAAAGGTACAGCTTTCACAGGTTTTTCAATTTTAATGACAATTTGATTTGTGTATCGCGATAAACCACCGTAGACTTGTTTCCAAAAATCTCTATAAGTAGCAACAAAAAAATAGTCAATAGATTCTGAGTACAAGCCGCCGGCAGTAAAATATAACGTTAATGGGTCAATTTTGACCAATTTCAAAATTTGACCTTCGACCCCTAAACTTTGACCGTCACCATTGACATTTTGTTTTGTCTCACTAAGGTCTATCATATGCAGCACTCAGATTTTGCCATACCTCGCTGTTTGAAATTGTACACATTTTGACCTTTTGACCCCAAGTACAAAGAGGTCACCATTGACTTTTTGTTTTGTCTCACTAAGGTCTATCATATGCAGCACTCAGATTTGCCATACCTCGTTGTTTCAAATTATACACATTTTGACCTTTTGACCCCAAAGTAAACACTGTACAAATATGTCACCATTGACTTTTTGTTTTGTCTCACTAAGGTCTATCATATGCAGCACTCAGATTTGCCATACCTCGCTGTTTGAAATTATACACATTTTGACCTTTTAACCCCAAAGTAAACATTGTACAAAGAGGTCACCATTGACTTTTTGTTTTGTCTCACTAAGGTCTATCATATGCAGCACTCAGATTTGCTATACCTCGTTGTTTGAAATTTTACACTTTTTGACCTTTTAACCCCAAAGTAAACATTGTACAAGGAGGTCACCATTGACTTTTTGTTTTGTCTCACTAAAAAGGTCTATCATATGCAGCACTATGACTTGACATATCTTGTTGTTCAAATTTAGTTTGTATTGCATACAGGGTCAAAGGTCAAGCAATGGTCAAGCTGTGAACACCCTGAATACCCATGCCAGTACTGGCTAACATGCATTAATAAGAGCTTCAGCACATTTTGTTTGTAGAAGAAGAGGCTGGTTGCCAGAAAGAAAGAAAGAATTGGCGTACCGCGTAAGACAGAACAAGCCGACTTTGTCGTCGGCTTGTAAAAAGCAAAAGATGTTGCAATGTCATTGACCGTGACACATACCAACGTATCACTTTGCATCTTTTGCACTGATATAACCAGACGGAGCTAAAAAGTCAGCATGCCGAGCACCAAGCTGACGGTTTAAACATTTAAATATGATACTAAACTTCACATGGTTCCACGATCGTGGATTTAATTGACTCGGTGGTTATAATTATTATAGAATGTATAGGGATATATATGCTTTTGTGCTTCTTTAAAGGATAATAAATGCTTAACATTTTTCTTTTGTATAATTTGGGTACTCAAAGTGACTGCGTTGTATGCGGACAGAGATTCAAAACTAGGGATCTTTTGGTGAGAGATATATGCTAGCAAAGGAGTCATTGAGTGAGAAACCCCAAAACCTCAAAATATATGTTATAATGGGGGCATTTGTTGAGAAGCTCCTTAAAATGGGGGTCGTTCAGTGAGTCCTAGAAAATTTGGGGCCCTAAACAATGCTGAAATACAAAAATGTCAAATGAGGAATTTAAATTGAGTACAATTTACCAAATTCTTGTCAATCAATCAATCAATCAATCAATCAATCTTTACTTTCATCAATCTCATATAAACATAACAGCAAATGTAATACAATTATTGTACATTAACGAGTATTGATGAAGGTAGGTACATGTATATCTCAAAGCCTGAGAACGATGTACCACCTTAACATGATTTAATCAAAACCACGAATATACTAAAGAAATTTACAAAGAACCCATCTTAAGGGCATTTCGTGATCCACAGCATCCTCCCCCACTTTTCTCAAAAAGATTTTTATACCACTGGAAACCTCTGGCTGCATAATGTTTATGTACAAAATAATTCTTGCAGATTAATATATAATTCGATTAGCAACAATATCGTTAAATTTGAATTACGTTCTGGTACACCAGAACGAAATTACAACACATTTTCCGTGAAACAGTGTAATAAACATAATCATGCGTAAACTCAGAAACACAATCGGAATCAAATTTTGGGAAAAAGCTTTTTTCGTGGCTATCTACTGAAAAATATCATAAAAGAGGATGCTAGGATCATTCACGTAATACTCCTTTAAGGGCTCGGGCCAGCTTGGTTTCAAATTGGTCCAAAATGGAAAAATCGGCCATGTTTGCTGTTAATTTTTGCCTAGCAATACTGATCATAGGTTCAAAATTTATGGTGCATATCAATGACCAACCTCTCTAGTTTATTATTTGAGCATGATCACTTGTGCAAGGTCCTAGGAAATTATGTAAATATGTCTGTATATATAATGTTCCACATCGGCTCACGCACTTTTTTATTTCACCCCAGATTTCATATCTTTCCCTAATACCGATTTCCGCATCATTTCGGTATAAAATGTTGAAAACTCCAAAGAAATAATTATGATACTTATTTCGAACTTCGGAGCTCAACAAATGCCTTAATTAGTCTCGTCAAGACAGAAAATTCATGTGATTTTGCATCTTGGGAAACGACCATGTGTACATGCTATTTTGTCAATGAAAATTCACGAATGTTCCCACTTTCACAACGAAAAAGAGTTCTACATCATTGGTTGGAGCGAGGAAAAGTAAATTTACGTGCATTCAGTAGTTATTTCCTGTCTAAATCGTTCCGTTTAGTGCTAAGTTCAGGTCATTTATGTCCAATCTGCCGAATTCGTGCTACGCAGTTTTGAGGATAAAATCTTTGACTATAAGCTTACGTATTCAACGTATCGACCCGAAATTGGACACGTTTCAAAGCCAAGACATGCTTTGCTCTGTGGTTTGTATTTATACTCACGATTATCATCTTCTGTTGATTATTTCAGGTTTTTCCTGCAAAAGTTGAGTCCAACACCCCATATCTCACAAACACATGTCATTCAGTGGAAAAAATACTTGAAATACAACCTGATACAACATCAACTATAAAGACTAAGTTCGGTTCACATTAAGTTCACATTGTGAACCAACATTACAAACGATGAAACTGTAATTGACCTAGGGGATGACGATGAAACGTCGCTTTTCCTCGCGACTCCGGTGCGACTAGGTCTAGATCGACAAGGGACTGGTGTGTACATACAACCACTGACTGTCATCATGGTTTATTTTACTGTGGTGGACTTTACAAAGCACAGGCCCTAAATGAAAAAAAATGAGCACCATGAGTACGCATGCTCCCAGGCAATGAACAATGGGAACACAACGTCACATCATGAGATGTCATTCATAATTGGTTTCTTCTTAAATCGCTTTATAAAACTATAAATTGTAGGAGCTACCGGAAGTTACGACATGGAAAGGTGCCCAAAACGGGCGTGACAAAGAGGCGGAGCTATTCACAATTTCCCGTTTTATTTTCATATTTCTTATTTGTTAGCTTTCATTTTGTTTTCATTATTATTTTATTTGACTTCTGATACGTATAAATCTTAAAAACTACCATTTTCATGATATACTCTTGATTTATAGCCATTTAATGGGCGGATCATTAATACTATTCATATTGAAATTAGTTGACCTGCTAATATGTAAATTATTGAAAGTGGAACAGCTGATCGCCACAGTACTCGGTAAGCCTAAGCTGCCAAAGTAAATACATGTAAAGTCATCGCGTCGTTGGTTATAATATTTACAAGCTCAAAGTAACTTTTAAGGTAAGAAAAACAATATGAACTATAAATTAAGAACTGCCGAACGAGTTCAGTTTTGCCCTAAAAATCAGACCGACCTAAAACCACCAAACTTGATCTCATGTGTGCCGAATTTTGCACTGCTAGCCTGTAAGTGTTATGAAGCAGTTGTACTTTGTAGTAACTACAAATTTGGAATATGCGCAATCAATGAACCAGTCAGTTGTCAATACATGTATGATGTAGTATAGTACATATCATACGTGTTGAATAAACTGCTGATACATAAAATGTTTGCAGATGCATGTACACTGCAGTGCAGTGGCATGCAACATTGGCATTGCATTATTTAAGGGGTACTACACCCCTCAAGAGATTTAGTGCTTATTTTGCATTTTCTTTCAAATTATAAGCGCATTGGGGACAAGTAGGATATGTATATATTATAGAGGCAAGGACTACAACTACTGCACTGGAAATTTTATTTCAGCACAGACAACAGATATCAAGTTACAGTCAAAAATGAGGAAAACCAATATTTGATCAATAAATCAATAACTACTTGCTTTGAGTTGCTGAATTTTCAGTACAGTAGTTGTAGTCCTTGCCCCTATAATATACATATCTTACTTGTCACCAATGCGCTTTAATTTTTGAGAAAAATGCAAAAATAGGCAAAAAATTGGCCAAAATAGGGCAAATTGCACAATTTTGAGTGCTTCTTGGGCACTGGCCCATAGCAAATTTCACTTCATTTGTGTGCTCTTCTGGCGCAAATATCCTGGTTAAATCTATGCATGTCTATCTCTAAATTGTAATGGTTCCGCTGCCATTATCGATCTTATATATACCTAAACCAAACTTGTCCACTTGAGTGCATATCCTTCCTTACGGTGAGTTTGGGCCTCCAAATTTTGGCCTGGCCCAGTGCCTCCAAAAAGGTAAAGCCAGCATGGTCATACTTCATGTGACTGTCATCATTGTTTGATAATTTATTATTTATTGCACACATCCCCTGATTTGTCCACATGATTTGAGTTTCAGATCAGTCACATTTCTTGGATAACCGAGAAAATATGCAAACTCTCCATACATGTCCTTTCCATGGGCTATAATAAACTGTCAGCAGGCAAGGTGATTAGGATGTAAATTCAGGCCTGTACAGGGGCCATGGACAAGGAGCAGTATGGGCCCTTTAACCAGGTGAGATTTAGCCTACCTTATGGGGGCCCTGGGCCAGGCTAAAAATTTTGAGGCCCCGAACTCACGTGCCGAGGAAAGCATGTGCACTCAAGTCAGTGGCCAAGTTTTGGTTTAACTAAAGGGGACTATCATATTTTGTTCAATTCAATTTCAGACTATTTTGGCCAAGATCAACATGAATTCTGCTATTTGAATGCTTGTGAAGCATGGAAAATTTAACCATTTTATGCTATTTTGACCAGAAAACATGCCGTTATTGAGGTTAAAAGAAAGATGCATATGGCAATTCTGGGGCCCCCAAATTTTAGGGGCCCTGGACCCGGGCCCATCAGGCCCAATGGTATAAAAATCCGACCCTGCTCTCCATTATCCGTTCTTATTTAATTTTCGCCTTTGTGCTCGGGCCCTGAACCCCGGGGCCCATGGACTTCGGCCACCCTGTCCCCCGCTTGCTACAGCGCCTGTTTTGACTGTTAACAGGTCCAAAAGACTCCCCTTTTACCGTACGCCTCAGCTCATAAAGACCCACCACTTCAAAATTCTGGGGAACATACCCACCAAAATTTTTTATGTTGTAAATATTGTAAAGTGCCAACTGAAATTGGGAATACATTTAATAACAATTAATTCAACTTATAATTGCAGAATCAACCACCATCACATGAAGGTGTTTCCAGCAGATCCACACCCACCACTATTCGTGCAGAAACCAAGGTAAGCATGCTATTGAAATGCTGAAGATTTCTTCAACATTAAAAGACACTAAGACAGAACTGATATTTCATATTAATTGACAACTATAACTTAGAACACCATGTGCATTGCTATTAATTTGCAATACAGTGCAAATCTTCAGTGTCATTTTAACTTTGCAATACAATGTACAACTTGTTATGGAGACTGAAATATTAGCAACAAAACATTTCAGTATGTTGTATGACGTTCCTCACAGCAAGTTACTTTTCTGTGTGTAGACTGCACACCATCTGCTGACGGCAATAGTTAGTCCAGCAAAAGTGTTCCAAGCGAGAGTAAAATCATGTATTGTCCATTTGACATTCTCGAGACAGATTGGGCTATTCCAGAAATTAACGGCACCTACCCTAAAGAAGACCTGGGATTCCCAATAAGTTTGAGTTTTCCCATGTCTTCTTTAGGGGTAAAAAGCCGTCCTCAGCAATTGCGAGCCCCAACATGCGAGGGGGGTATACACCCCCCCACCCACACACACACACACATTTGAACATGAGAGTCTGTGATCATTATTTTTAGAATCCAATTAAATATTCATAGCTGATTGATCATTGATTATCGGTTATCGACTATCGATTAACACCATCTCAAACGCTGCTTACCAGCGTGCTAAGGTAAGACTGTGATGAAATCCGTGAGGCATGATACTCTATGTACTACTACTGGCTATGATCTGACCTCATTGTTTACGAGGTCAGATCTTAAAAAGATTAAGATTTTCCCATGTCTTCTTTAGGGGAGAGCCAAAATATCTGGATGCGCCCATTAAAAGCAGTGCATCTGCAGAGAGAGTCACTGCTCCATACAGATACACAGTCTTGTATGTATCACACAGAGGTACGCTACTGTCGGGGGCTCAAATGGGGTATGTTCAAAGCGTTGCTCAATTTTATTTACTTCGATGGATCTAGCCGGGCAATGGAGGCAGAAGGCATTTCTCGGTTACTAGCATGAAAGTTCATCTGTGTTGGTTACAATTTACAATTACATTTCTCGGTTGTTTAACAGGTTATTACCAATCATGAATTTATTACTCAAGCACCATTTGTTTCGATTTTTCTGTATGATGTGTACAGCATTTGTTTCTTCTTTTAATTTCAGTGATGTCAGTTTGGGGTCAAAATGTGTGTTGTACACTCTGCTGTTGTCAACTTGCAATGCACAAAGTGATTAACTTTTGTATTGATGGAATTTGATGGTACCCCATCCTATATTTTATATTGTGTATTCACATAGATGTTAATTTGAAACTGATTTTACAGATCAGAAGACACTCTTGGACTGAGATACACAACTTATGTAGGGGATGGCGATTCTTCTTCATTTTCAAGAATTACACAGGAGCAGCCATATGGGCCAGATGTTACAACCATTAAAGAGGAAAGTGTCGGCCACATACAGAAGAGGATGGGATGCAGACTCAGAAAGCTTGTAGAGAAGAAAAAGGTATTAATAATTAAAGTTTGTATTTAACCTTTTCACTGGTCATCCATCAGAGGACAGTATATAGCTGGAGACCAGAGTCGTACTTGACAATGATTGCTGTGCATAGAGGAATCCTGTAGTCGCCTGCTCCACAGCCATAGGATCACGTAGCAATAACCACCTCATGGAGTATCATACAGTTTTATACTAGTGTAAAAGCTTATCATATGTGGTTTTTAACGTCATTAAATTTCGACAGGACACATCATAAAACAGATGTAAATAAGATAAAACCTCAATTTATTACATAAAGCGAGCTGATTTCATTGATTCCTTTTCTTTTGTGTGGTGAAAGGAGTGAAACTTGCTGACGGGAAGACATTGGACGAGAAGGGTCGCCTCCACCGTAAAAGAGTAGATTTGCTGCAAGGATTTTATGGCAAGGCTTTGAGGACCAACAAAGGGAATCCTGAAGCAGCGTCAGCAGAAACAATGGCTGGCCTGTATCACTATGCTGGGGACCACAGTTACTGCCCGACAAGAAATGACACCTGGTGCAATTTTAAGAAAGATGAGATTAGTGGTACTAACAACTCTGAACCAGTGGATGATCCATTTACACCAGCCATGGTAGCAGTAATGAAGCCCATTATGATGTAAGAATATATATGTGATAGTGCAACTTTGTAGCTTCACCACAGCACCGAGCAACTAAATCAAATTTCCTTTTCATTTACAAACAACTATATCAAATGTAGGCATCTTCTGTAAGATCATTACAACATATCTCCCATTCATTTCAGCACAGCACTGAAGCAAAGTTTATAAATAATCTTTAAATGGAGTGAAAGTTTCAATATTCTGTACCTCAATTGATGTGTGACTATTAACAGCACTAATAATCTTTTGCAGTATATACCAAGAAAGGATTGTATATCAAAAATATTTATGCGATGTATTCATCATAACCTTCAGTGCAGCTTATAGCGCTCATCACCACAACACAAATTACCTTCATCGCAACAAGTGAATGTTAATAATGTTGACAGTATTGATATTAAACATGATTCGCAAATTGATCACACATTATGGACATTACTTAATAAATGTGGAACTTTGTATTTTTCAACAGGACCTATCTGATGTTGACTTACTATCGCATTGCAGTCAGTGTCTGACACAGAACGCCAATGAGTCCTACAACAGCTTGCTCTGGAAAATGGCAATACAGCTCTGCAACACAGATTCGGACAGCAATGTGCTGTCAACTATTTCTTTAATGTTGGTTGGCTATAGATGCAGGTAAATGAGTTATGGCAGAGGTAGTAGGAAATGAGTGTATTACTTCTTCCCAGCATACTTTAGCAAGTAAAGACAAACTCAGGATAAGAGCAGCTCAAGCCAAAGCATTACTGGGCAAATAAGAGAAAGCGTGTCATGAAGCGTTTAGAGCGAACCGCTCACGCTTTCCGACATTCGGACCATAGCCACTACTTCCCGGCACTACTTGTCTGGTGGCTATCATGTTGGCTCTACATCTAAGCGACCACGCAAGATGCCAACATGCAGCACATGCGGGGCCCCAATGAAAGGTCATGGTAACCCGGGGGGTACTCAAGTTTGGTTTTGGTAGGGACGTGCGCTGAGATTTTGGAAGTAGACCCATAAATATACCAATTTTTCAAGAAATTTGGACCCATTGATATACCAAAAGTCAAAATTTTCGGCCGAATTGACCCAAAATTGTCTTAGTTTTTACAAGAGAAAGGAAAAAAAGGGCTGTTTTCGGAAAAATTGAGAAAATTTTGAAAAAAGGACCCATTCATATACCAAAATAGGCTTTGAAAAAGGGGTCATTGATATACCAGAAGGCTGAAAATGCTACCCATATTTATGGCACATCCCGTATGGTCATTTGTACTGAGTACCCCGGGCATGGTAAGTCCTGTAATGCTTAAATTTCTGCTGCTCTTATCAATAGAAACCCACAAAGGCAAGAAAGTACCGGTACCCATTTTGGCGAGAAATGGTGAGGAAAGGCAGGGTAGCCTGTTAAAAAAGGTGAGGAATGACAAGTTTAAGATAACTAAGTCTTGCTTAGATCCTGGTCAAGTTTGGCAAGAAAAGGCAGGAAATGGCAAGGAAAGGGGGGGGGGGGTACATCCAGCACATCCAAACCTGCCACAGACATTTTATCTGGAATTTAAGTAGCACCCAATTAACACCATTGTTATCATGTTGACTCAATTGGTCATAATCTTCCTGGGCTTTCTGGTTGAGTGTAATAAATTGGTTATGACCAATTGAGTCAACATGATAACAATGGGTGTTAATTAGCGTTGTATTCCAGACAAAATGTCTGTTGAAGGTCTGCTTGTACCTTGCCTTACCTGCCTCTTTCTCACCTTTCCTTGCCAACCTTGCCCATGATCTGAGCAAGACTTAGTTATCTTAACATCTCCATTCCTCACATTTTTAAATCCTGGCCCTTTCTCGCTTAGCCTCACCATTTCTCCCCAAAATGGGTAGTTTCTCGTCATTATGGGTTTCTAGTGATATTGTCTTTCACTTGCATTGAAATGTCCCATAATGTGTCTGCCAATTTTCCTGTCAGCACATTGAAAATCATGATGGTTTGCTTGTTAAGAAATCTGTAATTTATAGCACCATAATAATGTCAATTTTTAAAGCAAAGTGACCCCGCTTATTCTCTTCTACACCTACGATACTAAGTAACAAACTCTTCCTCAGTCGCCATTGTTCGTAAGTCCTTCAAGGAAACAACAATTAAGACAAGTAAATTTAGATACAGAAGATGTCTACATAATTTTACACACCATTTATGAAATTGAGCAGGATGCAAAGGAGATCTCTCCCAAAGCCTGTTATTGTCCAAATCCAAAAGGATGCTTCAGCAAATTATCAATTATGGGTTGATAACTGCGCATTAGTTGTTAGGAGGGATTGTGACAAATCTAAACATTTTGGTTTGCAACTCGGAATACCCTCCGGGATGTGCCCTCGGGATATTCCTCGGTTCCAAAGGCAAAATGTTTAGATTTGTTACAATGCCCTCCAAATAACTCATGCACAGTTATTAGCCTCTAATTATACAACACAAAGTGGGTCATCATGCATGCATGTAATCATTTTACCCAGAATAGCTTTGCTGTGATATGCTATTGGGAATCTTATCAAGTGTCACTTTTGATTTGGATAATAACCAACTTTCTGGATGCAGATCTCAGGTGTCAAATTCAAGAAAACGCATCCTGTAACAAAAGGTATTGGATTTTTGTTGTAGTGCATGAACAACTTGGCAGCTTATAAAACTGGGTGAATACTTTATATAGGTGTACTTGGAAAACTTGTGCATTATATACATGCAGCAAATAAGGTCATTGGCAGATTAAGTAGCCTAGGGTGAATGCTGCAGATCTTCCATGCCGATATGTTCAGCTCCTGGTGAGGAATTTATGACTTGCTGAAATAACGTCTTCCATTCCTAATGATAATTCAATGCAGACAGTTTACATCCGTAACATTTGACATTACTTCACATCTAACAAGAGAAATATAATTATGTTCATTCTGCATAATTCATTAGAGCTACTTAATCTGCAGGTGATTTGAGCAGCTACATATAGTTTTCAGATTTGATTTCAATCAATCCTAAGGTGAAAATCATCCCATCCCCTACACAAATTCAGTCCAAGAGTGTCTTCTGATCATTCTCCAACCTTGCAACAGAAGCAATCAAAGGTTATTTTCAAATGTCATAACATTTTATTTGCAAATTCTTACTTGCTTTTAGTCCATAATTCTTTGTTACTTTCATTCATTCATTCATTCATTCATTCATTTATTAATTTACTCACTCATTCATTCACTTGCTATGTCATTCATTTATTACTTCTTCAATGAATGAAGAATTTTTCTTTGAGTATTGACTGAACAAGTGAATGAAGGAATGGTTTTATGTATGAATGAATGAAAGTGTTGCAGAGCTGTATTGCTCTTTTGGAGCCATTTTCCATTTCAATTTTATTTGGGCCTACTCTGTATCACACCCAACTAATTGTGTACATCCATACCAAAAGGATGCATTTGTAGGCTGCTACATGTGTATCTTTTAACATAATAGCTAGAAATAAATACCAGACTCATCTAAAGTGGTGTTGACTTCAAATCATCCCCAAAGTCACATGGTTTAGGAAACAGAGAAAATAAAAAAAACAACATGTGAGTTGGCGATGATTTGAAGTTATCTCCACTTCAGATGAGTCTGGTAATTTATTCCTAACTATTATAAAGAAACAAGACTCGTGCAGGCTGGTGCAGCAGCTGACAATTGCATCATTTTGATATCGTTGTACACAATTATGTCCATAAAAATAAGACTATGAAATTCTTATTTTCATAGAAAATCTGTTGGGGTGCGAATTTGGTCCAGGAAGATGTTCCATGTCAGTGTATTTTGCTGTTGTGTCAATTAGACAACTGTTTGGTTACTGACCAGTGTTTAGAGTAGAGTATTGAAGTAATCCTGTGTGCAATTTTTGTTCATTTTTATGGAGAGGATTTTAAGATATGACCTTGTATAAAATTATAAGTTTCTTTTTGAGGCCAGTTTATTTTGTCCTTCATGTACGGCACTCTGTGTTGGGACCACTGAAATGTGTCACAGTCTAATATTGTTCATGACTGTTTCTTTATGCACGTTGTTCGATACGGACACAACCTTGCTGAAGTAGATTGAAAATCCATGTACCAAACTATCCTCTATTACTTTATGACTTAGTATCACCCCATTTCATTAGAGTGCAGGACTGCAGGGTAGAGGTGTTTAGCAAGCACCATCACATAATGTAATGCGGACAATAAAAATTATTATTATGAAGATATTTGAAAATGTATCATCAGGAATATGAACTACCGGTAATATGGTACTCTAAAGAAAATACACTGTAATGTACATGTATAAACAACATAAACATAATTTTATTCACACTGATACCCAGAACAGTTTTACAATACACCATAAGTATTATGAGTAGTTGTGTTGTACTCTCTACATGTAGGAGTTGTGTTAATTATTTGATTACAAACTATTAAGTTGCACTGCTTTCACCTCTTTTTTTTATTTTACATTTGAAAAGCAATGCACACATTGGCTCACGCCCAAAAACACCACACAAGGAGAATTTATGTCACTCATTGACCCATCTGGGTCATATACTGCCTCTACATTATAATGATATCCTACTGACCTGGTCTCTTCATTGACAGAGACTAACCACAGGAGGGGATTCAAGTTGTGATCAATTCTATTTATGAAGTGTGTGGGAATCATGAACAAGAATAATGACATGAATTTGAAGGATTACTTTTGTGCAGTCATTACTTAGTGCATAAAAGCATTTCGTTTTAGCATCCCTGGACAAAAGGAAATAATTTCAGGCTTTAACTTTGGAATTACAGCTTGTAAATGTAAAATGCAATAATAAATATCAGTAGGAAACCATCAATGAGTAGGCCTCAAGATAAATGTCATACAAATTTCATAAGGTAATAGTGTGTGCAAAATACAGAATATCTACCCTACATGGACAAATTTGCATGGAAAATCAAATCTGGGACTTTTCTCAAAAAACTAGTCATTTTCTGAAATGAGCAGTTCTTTGAGAAAACTCCTACTTTTGATTTTCTATGCCAATTTGTTTTCCCTGTGGAGATATTATGTATATTGCCAGCACTAGAGTATTTTCTTTTTGAAACTGTATACTTGTATGTGCTTAGCAGCATTACTTTTGATACAATGCAAAACCATGTATACAAATTCCCATTTACAGTGACCCTGCATGCCCGTCCCTTTATGGCAATTACCGTCATGTTATGTATCATTCTCATTTTAGCATAGTCCATCGAAAGTTACGCTCATTTAAGGGATCTAAAATGAGCGTTTATTGTGTTTCGACAGTATTTTTGTGGGACCGAGAGCACCTCAGACCTATCGAATTGCATTCTGAATACTGAAGCATGTCTTTCTGATATCAAATAATTTTCATTTTTGAAAATCACAATATAATACAAATTTTATGACAAATTATAAAAATTGATATTTTTCAATTTTTGATATATAACAGTCCTCGAAGTAAATTATATAAATCTAATGATATATTCTTAAAGTGTATGTAGCAGGGAGGAAATGCCGACGGTCAATTGAAAATTTTGACCTTTCATATTGAAGATATGGATTTTTTTCCCAAAAAGACCTAATTTTTTTGGTGTTTTAGGAAAAAAATCCATATCTTCAATAATGAAAGGTCAAAATTTTCAATTGATCGTCGGCTTTTCATCCCACCTACACACATTAAGTATATATCATCAGATTTATAAAGTTTACTTCAAGTACTGTTAAATATCAAAAATATCAATTTTTAATGATTTGCCATAAAATGTGTATTAAATTCCGAATTTCAAAAAATCAAAATTATTTGATATCAGAATGACTTTCTTCGTATTCAGAATGCAATTCGATATGTCTGATGTGCTCTAATGTCCCAAAATAAATACTGTCCAAACGTTCATACCCCAGCCCTTAATGCAAAGAATCCAAATTGGGCCATATCGTATATCTTTGCTATGGGATGATGAATAATTGTTACATTGCCTAGGCCTATTGGGATATTTATATACATAGTTATATACAGTTGAAATTTGATACAGTTGAACATGTTTCATTTAATCAGTTGTTACTTTGAAAGAAGAACTTCAATTAAGGATTGCTTATAGATTAGTGACATGATAGTTTCATAATAAAAACTAATTTTGTATATCACATTTTGATGACATATTCGGTTATTCCATTTAAAATCCACACTACCCCTGTGGAAGATTTATGTAGTCTTCCACAGATGGAGTATGAGTTTTGAATAGAATCAACAATTGGGTAACTTCCATAAATTTGTAATACCCACTCCAGTTGTGGAAGATATAGCCATAATACAGGGGAAGTATGAGTTTGCAAATGATTAAGCCTGACAAGTTACATTTGAAAACATTCTGCCCCTGTGATATTTCAAAAATGTTCCACTTGGGTAACATGAATTTCAAGTGGAATAGCCCATTAGTCCGGTGGCAGAGCAATGTATTCACCCTTTTCGTAGTAATTGACCACTTTGCTGCCGTTGGCGACATTTGGCTATGCCAACTCCCGGTGCTAATTCCAATTAGGATGGAGTTCGCGAAGCAGAAAACTGAAAGGAAGGCTAAAGATGTAAGTTACATACAAATTACATAAGGACTATGTAGGTACACTTGGTATGTGTAGTACAAGGAAAATTGTATGCGTTTAGCATTTTGCTCATTTTAATCTGCATAAGTAATTAAAGGCTATTAGAGTTCATTTAATTTTGTCAAGAAATGAACCCTAATTAATTATACAAATTAAAATTAGGAAGATGCTAAACACATACTTCTATTGTACTTGTACTACATATGTACCCAGTCTCATTTGAAATCTTTAGCCTCGCTTTCAGTTAATTATAGTTAGCCTAGCAAACCGCCACCAACGACAACAAAGTGGTAAATTACGAAAGGTGTATAGGTTGTTTTTGCAAATAAAAATTTTTGTCTTTGTTGTTATAATTCTATGGGGTTGCCAAAACAGATTTTGAGGGTGGTAAATTGTCAACCAATTTCAGATATCCAAGGTGAAAGTTTTACAAGGGTGAAAATTAAAAGCTGGTCACATTTTGTTAAAGTCTATGGTGAATTGAAAACTAAAACTAAAACCATCTGATGAAGCAATGGCTTGCAGCGGACTACATGTTAAAAAAGTACTTTATTATTAATATGATACCAATTACTGAAATACAATGTTGTATATTGTAACAATTTGTTCACTGTAACATGTGTGTAAATAAAACCAAAAACATTTTACAATAAACTGTGGTCCAGTAATGTTTTTTGCTGTCATATCTCTTACCACTTTTGACTTACTTGATAAGTGAGGTCACTTCAAATCATCCCCAAGTTACATGGTTTAGGAATGTTCTCTTTATTCCTTAACCATGTGATTTGGGATGATTTAAGTGACCTCCATTTTGAGATGAGTCTGGTATTTATTCCTAGCCATTATGTGAAATGAGACACATGTAGCAGCCTTGATGTAGCAGTTTTGATATGGACGTACACACCCAACAAGGACATGTGAATAAAATTAAATCATACAGAAATTATGACATAAGTCTATGAAGATAATTTAATTAATTGTAATGGAAGAAAAACCTGCCAGGTCACAAATTAAATCATCAGTGTTAAAATCATGGTATGATGGCCCAACAATGACCTGGCAGAATAAAGGAAACAAACTCCCCCCACAATGTTCAAATGAAACATGGCCCGAAGCAAATCCAAAATAATAGCCGGGTATCCAAAATAATCATCGACTTCTCCAACATGTGCATCCTAGGGATAAAAGAGAAAAACATATGTCAGGTTGATCTAATATATGTACGGTACACAAAATTACTTACAAATTAATTCCATTACCGTGAAATTTGAATTACGCTCTGATACACCAGAACGAAATTACAAAACATTGTTTACGGACATGATGGAGCAGTGTAATACACATAATCATGCATAACTCTCAAACGCTAAATCAGAATCATTTTGGAATTTGTTTGTGGATATATCTACGGAAAAAATGTCATAAAAAGAGGATGCTAGGAGAACAAAATACACTTTAAAATATATCAAATATAATTGTCTTATCTGTAGTAGGAAGACTGCTTTGTTGCTCCCCCCCCCCCCCGAACAAAAAACATATTAAATGGTGACCCATTTTATCATCACACACTTTATCATCACACACTATCTCAGACTGAGGTCCCGTATCGTATGCGTATGTCATGTGGAATGCACATTGTCATTGTTAAATTGTTAAGCTTAAACTTAAACATTTGTATAGGGGTTTCAATGTTGAGAAAATAGAAAGGTGGATACATGTGTATCTCTTCCCCCATAAACTTACCCTATTTCTCGCATGGCCTCTATTACAATCTGCCTTTTAACGTTGATATTTTGTCTCCGGACATTTCTTCGACCTGCATTTACGGCTGCCATGATGTGTGACGTGTGAACTTCGAGCCCGGTACAAACATTCGGGAATCGCCAATTCTGATTGGTCCAAAAGCAGGGGTGTGTCGGAGGTGTGTTTGACCTCATTATCATGATTATGCTAATATATGCTGTCAATCATTTGCGTGTCTGTCAATCAATTTCTCTAGCGACAGTTGCCGAGCGATGATAAACAAACGCATGTCATTTTTAACAACAGAGGGGGTGCCTCATGACCGGGATTTATAGATTAGGCCAAAAAAAGATACTTTGAGGTATTACTCTGTTGTTTTTTTTACTGTACATTATGAATACACATGTCTTCTTGCCAAAAAGGCGACAATCTGTTTTTCACCCCTGACCAACCTGCCATTCCAAACCCACCCCTTAAATTACAATAACAAAACAAATAATTAAGCAGTATTTGTTGATAAATAGTAAAGTGAATAATATAGAGGCAGGAAAACATGAAATTACGAGAGGCATTAATTGCTGCATTTAGATATACCTTAACATGCTATTTTTGCCCGGTATTTTTGAATTCAGTACCAGTTTAGTTTCTTTAATTTCACTTGGCAAACCATTCCACATCACTAGGACAAGTGTTATAACATCAGTGATCAGCCCGATAATTCTCGTGGTGTTATAATTGTGAATAGAATTCATGTTTATGAATGTTGTTAAATGATCTTGGTAATAAACTCTTAAGATATTTGTACATAAATGTACCAAGTTCTTTATTAAATAATTGGCATATATCAAGTAAATTTTTTTGTTTGTTTGTTTTTTGTTTGATGAGGTGTTCCAATAAACATAAGATTTGTTTTACTGGCATTCAAGGATAACTTACTACACTAAAACCAGTTAACAATCTCCTTAAACTCTTTATTCATATTATCACAAAGCCCATGTTGTTTATCAGAAAGAAAATCAGTTGTGTCATCTGCAAATAATATAAGCGATATAAGTTTGATGTTCTACTGATGTCATTATTCATATATACAATAAACAGTAGTGTACCCAGGATGGAACTGTGGCACCCCACAGCACTTATCCCTCCGACCCTCTATAGAATCGGATGTACAGCATGTACAGAAATCGTCGATCTTGCAGAAGATTAAGGAAACAAAATGGAGGTGGGCAGGACGCTATCAAATTAATTTCAACGGAAGTGTTAAAATTATTAACATTTGAACACGTTAAGAATAGTGTGAAAGTGTAACATGAATGTCAAAAATTGATGCTAGAATAATGGTGTTAAAATTTAAAGGTAATAAATGTGATAAATGATTCAAATAAGTGTTGCTACTTATAATATTAACACTTGTTTAAAGAGTGGAATACAACCTGCATGTAAATGCTGCAGTTATTTATATATGTTTATAATTGAGCAAAATCACAAATGGTTGCAACTATATGCATACACATGCTTAACATAATAATATTCAAGGTGCATGTAGCAAATCAAAAATTGAAGCCCTATCATTTTAATCACAATATAGACCTAAATACTTCACAGTATATAACATGGGCGTGGTTAATGAAACGTCAAGCCTTAGGGATGAAATCAAAACTCGACCGCCGGTTACCGGCGGTTTAACTGCGTTCTATTGTTTAGAACAATAGAAACGGGCTTCAACCGGACGGAACCGCCCGGAACCGGCAGTCGACCGCCGGTCGAGTTTTGATTTCATCCCTTATTAATATGAGTTTCATGTATTGTTATATATATGCTATTGGGTTACAGGGCTCAACTGCCTATGTTTTTTTAAATCTCAGTTCTTCCCTCATGGCAATGGAGGTACAGGTACTGCTTGGCGGTACTTTCCTATTGGTTTATAGTCGAAGTCATATCCAAGTGCTCTTGGTCCAATGAACTTTAAGGCTTGTGGAGATGTGAGTAACGGTGAGCAGGGTAAAGCTATAACAGATACACGGAGACCAAAATGAAGCAGCTCCGTCGTCAATCCGTTCCCCTCTGTATCCACGACACTAATGATATCGGGAATGCTGGCAAGGTGCTGAAAAATATTCATTTACATAAAAGGTAGTAAGATTTAAGTTTTCCAAGACAGTACACACAAAAAGATTGACCAATATAGCTACGTGCAAAGAATATGATTGTTTCACCTATTGCATATGGACAACATTCCATCGAGGCTGTTTCCCAGCAAACTTATTATATGGTTATATAAAGGGTATAAAATGTTTTAATAAAGTTTCATAAAGAGTTTTGAAAATTAGATTCAAAAACATTATTTTAACATTTAAAATATTCCATTAAGAGAGCAATTATAATAACATATTGCACTTGGATTTGGAACAATATAAAAAATGACTGGCAAGAAAAATACTAAGTTGCTTCAAGGAGGGCATGGGACTATAGATTGAGATCTGTTGGTCATACATCTAAAAGAGGCATAATTTTGTTGGTCATCAGGTCATGTGAGACCGACACTCACTTGGTGGGAATTAGGATGAGAACCTTACAAACGTGCTTGCATTCTGGGCAAATTCCTTGCAGATAATTTTTCTCCTTTCAGACAAAGTTTTTAGTTTTGAGGGTAGCTAACTTAGGAATCTGCATAGGTAGTATACATTCTACCAAGTGTGGCGGGACGGCCGAAAGGACGAGAGCACAAACCTTTGTTTTTATTAAAACTGTCTCAATGTGTTTTTAAATGTAAAACCTGATTGGACGGTAATTTGAATATTAAAGTCAGGTGGCCAGGTTGACACCAGTTTCCCAAAAAAATGAGAACACGAAAAGGTTGGGAGTGGGGGCAGAAACACCACCTTTTACAAGCAGATGTACATCAATTAATTCTCCGGAGTTCTTCAACTCTTTCTAGTTCCTCAACAATATTTTATTCACTTATCTCCAGACTACAACATACAGGACTCAGTCACACCCCTATCCTATACTCTAGCTTCCCACTTCTACCACTACCTCTGTAATACTACACAGCTAGCACCCTCTCTCATCTGCTTTTTCGAGATCCGCCGAGCAAGAGAAAGAAATCCATGGCGGAGCCCAGCTGAGCGAGCGAGCACGATTGGTTGTCACAGATGACGCGATACGAAAATGCAAATATTGGCCGAAATTACCATAACAATGTGTATGGGGGGTATAATATTAGGGACTGATAAAGAAAAACAAAACTTGGATAAGGGAGCGAGCTCAGGGAGGTCCAATTCCGTTTCACAAGAATGTATTTAAAACACGTCTCTGAATTTTCTCAAGCTGGACCACCTGGTTACTAGTAATTCCAGAATGCTCAAGTGGGCGATGTATTCCAAAACAGGGTGGTGTACCCTTGTACATCAATAACAGCTCCTCGGGTGAGAGAGATGCTTCCTTTAGTATGCGGAGGCCTTCACATACATGGAATCGACTTGTTCATCCCAACATAAATTGTTTTGGTTCACCCAGGTCCCGACCCAGGTATAATAAAGAGCAAAGTAAATGGCAGTCAATCTCGGATTACAAGGATTCTTACTCTTTCGTACCTTTTTATCCTCAGGACCTTTGTCCCAGGCCACAAGATTTTCATTCTGGAAATCTATCGCTACCTGGTTCCCCTCTCCATCTGAAATTGTGTATACACCACGGACGAAACCTCCAACATTTCTAGTTGTAATGCTTGTGACCTATACAAGTATGATAAGAAGTATATAAATTCAACTTTGTCATCAAGGAGGTTAACATAGGGGTAACAGAGCACGCATTGTTTATGCTGAATATCAAGAGAGTAGACAGAGTAGCAAATACTTCCATCTACAATCTGACAAGGGCTCAAACTTTTATTACCTTTCCATCCTTGATGAGAATTTTCCCATTCTCATAATCTACGACACTTTTGATTGGATCCTTGTTTTCCTTCTTTGCTGTCGTCATTATCTTCCCAATTCTCCATGCCTTACTGAAGGTGTATTTCACAGTATAGTTATCCACAATTGTCTTTGGCATAGGTGCAAATGAAACGGCTGCATATGACCTATAGAAATAAGTTCAATTTAGAAGTCGTAATACACTATTTAAAAAATCAGACACCGGTAATCCTGATTTTGCATACTTCTTTTCTGTTCTCATGGTGCTGCCGAAAATGTTTTTCAGTATCACTTCAGTACTCGTTAAAAGCTGTTAAACCATTTCCGCGACCATGACGACGTCATTCTATAAAACAAAATGCAGATTATTTTCTACACTTTTCTTCACGAATACGCGATACTTGCAGAGAGCGGTGAATTCCCCGGTGGATTCGTGCAAATGTGATCTACGTCTTGACAATGTCTGTATTTTAGCAGGCCGAGAGGTGGGGGCAAGCGATGTTTGGCGGGTAAACAAAATTGTCTCGCCGAAGTGTTAACAATCTGCTTCACCGAGGTGCTAAAAAATTGTCACGACCCAAACTACCCAGTCCCGGATCCCCTCCCTTGATATCTAATGGTGTGCCCCTTCGCTCTTCCAGATTCTACTGGTATCAATGCCCGGGGGGAGGGCACATCAAAAAATTTTGGTGGGTATGTTCCCCGGGAATTTTGAGGTGCTGGGTCTTTGGGAGCTGACGGTGTACCAGTAAAAGGGGGGTCTTTTGGAGCTGCGAACCGGGCCATAGTACAGTTATGTCCACGGCAAATTCACCGTGACCGTTCCAGCCATAAACCCGCTTAGTGAAGATTAAACCGAGATATGCAGTACTAAACCATTATAGTTATCGATTGTCCGATGTAAATTTATTACCACGTGATAATATTAATCCAATGAGCGATCGAATTGTCCGCTACGGTCGACTAATCCAATCGATAATGACGCTATTGACATGTACGGGCGGAGCTCCACTGACTGAGTTTTGGGGTATTTTTCACTGGTTTGCTGTTATTTACTCATTAAGGCGGTCCCCCGTTATTATAAGGACTATGCTAATGATTTAAAGATTGACACGTAGAGAATAAACCATACTTGATTGACAGAAAGTACTAAATTTTAATTTACGGTTTCGTGACACCCCTCTTGCAAATGCGACCAAGCCAGGGCGGCCCGGTGAAGCAAAATGTGCATTGGAATAACACGGGAGTTATGTATGGTCCCCCGTTATTAAAGCTTGTACCGGGTTGAAAATTCAGATATTTTGAAAAGAATAAATAATTGAAACATAGAGCAAGCACTAAAATCATAGCTTTTATACTTGTTCATATATGACGCTAACTAGTTCATCTCATATATCTACAACACAGCGCTGCAAGTAGGGGTCAATTGCCTATTGTGAGTGCCCCTGTGTTGTGTGCATACATGTAGTTAACAATAACTGCATGATTCTGCGAACAAGTAATAACGGCATAAGGTAAACAGGTTTTTGTGTGTGTCTTTTAGATTGTTCTTTTCTTGATTTTAACATCGCAAATACAGTACGGCTACAACCTGCTACTTCCTTTAAGTTGACGGTGGAAACCTATCTTTTTCTCACTGCCTGAAGCTAGACAAACAATTTGGTGCAATTTTTATGAAAATCGGAGCAACTTTAAATTTTGACCCCTGTACATATTGAAAATTGACCTTCGACCCTTTTTGGCACATAAGTCCGCAACCACAGGTCGTATATCGACAAAATGTATACATTTGTGATCCTTACTACCAGACAAATAATTTGATATGCTAATGAGTGAAATCGGAGCATGTTTAATTTTTGACCCGTATACAACCCTATGAGGTCATTTCTGGGGTCATTTTGAGGGTCATAGACTCAAAATAATGCTTGCGCACCGCCATATTTGGATTCAGCATGTCCAAATTAGTAAGCTGGTAAGTAAAGATACCTAGGTGATAAACTTTTACTCAAAAATGCTTCAACAATTTTATAGAAGCACATGACATTGTCGTCGACTATACCTGTAGTTTGTATCGTATCTGGGTCAGTGGCACTACGTGGGGACTTGGGTTCGAACCGTGGTGTTAAGGTTGTTTATTTATCATCTATTTCACCTTATATATAATTACTGCCTGTAAATTGTTTTAGTTCAGCACAGATATGAGAGTTCATTGAGTATTCCGCATATTACGGTCTTAGTTTATACTTACGTAATGAATGACTTACCCCATTGCCACCACTTGATCTCTGAAAAACGATTCCAGAGCACCTGCGGATGGACCATTAAATGCTACAACCCTTTGCCCCTTGTCACCACTGACTGAAGCTGGATATAAGGATTGACCGTACATAGCAGGTCCGATCATCTGTGAACATGGTCAAACTGTTTTGTTAACATCATATCAATAAACCACATCATACAAGCACAAATTATTAAAAACAGAAGAAAAAGGAACCTGACATGTGGCAAATGTTTAATAAAAAAATAGATAAACATTGGATAACATTGTGTAACCTTTGACCTTATTTTCAGATATTTTCTATAGAATCGCATCATCGTCACACTGATCATCATCGGTCGAGATTTTGCCGAAGTTTAAAAAATAATGAATAACGGTTAGTTAATGAAAAAGAATAAGTGAAATTTAGCAACGCGACGAGGTTTATTTACCCGACTTCCACTTCAAATATATTGAAATCCGCTATTGTATTATATTCATAAATCGTCATGCAGGAATCGAGGAAATCGCTGATATAAACATTTATTAATTGCCTCTACCGCTGGCGTTTCGCAATTACTAACATTCAAAATGATCCAATACTCTTACAATTATAGACTTATACGTGCTTTTTATTATATTAATTTTATGTCATGGCACTGGCTAATGGACTACATTAATCATTTCTGACGTTTTTGACCTTATTTACATTATTTCAACTTTCATACTTCCCAAATGTAATGGATCAAGTAACAGCTAGACTTCTCCGTAGTCCACTCGCCCATTTATATGCATACTCTTAAAACTCTGATTTAATTAATTTGTACACAATTGATACTCTAAAAAGATCAGATGTGAAAATCTATACGTCAGATCAAATGCAAATTTGCTCCGATTAGGCTGTAACTCGGGGGAATTGATCCTTGACACTTGGGGAGTACTAAACCATAAAGGTCATCCAAGGTCAAAGGTCAGGTCAAATTTTAAGTTACTCCGATCAGGCTGTAACTCTTGGAAAAAATCCCCGGCACTTGGGAGTATCAGACCGCAAAGGTCATTTGAGGTCAAACTCAAAGGTCATTGCTCCAAAACACCAACACACCCCAGCTAGGTTTGTGGTCTATGACCACATCTTGTATCTAATATATAATGAGGAATAATATTATCCATGTTGTTACAAAGCATCAACTGTATTTATATAAAATACATTCCCACCCGCAACATCTACAAAATGTTCCGTACTATCCCCTGTACATGCCATACTCAGGGCCGGATTTACCATAGGGCCAGATGGGCCCGGGCCCAGGGCCCCCAAAATTGCCTTGTGCAATCTTCCATTTTAGCTGAAAAATACCATGTATTGGACCAAAATAGGGTACAGAAATTAGCAAAATTTGAGCGCTTCGCGCGCAGTGGCATTATTATAGCAAAATTCAGCTTAAATTTGGGCTAAAATTGAATTTTTTGCGCGCTTCCTAGTAACATCTTGTCCTAGTAACCACTTGAATACACATGCCTTCCTCACAGTGCGTTTGGGGGCCTCTAAATTTTGGACTGGTCCAGGGCCCCCAAAAAGGTAAATCCGGCCCTGGTCATACTGCATGAGCCCCCAAGCAATTTTTATTACCTGTAGCATTGGGACAGCCCTGCCTTCACCGTCACAGTCGAGCACTGGCAGGCCTGCTTGTGCGGCTACAACAAGCGCTTGCAGTGTATTAGCTCCTCCTGATTCCATTGGTATCAAGGCTCCAATATTGTCAACTTCAGGAGTATTGTAGACGATTGGAAAGTCCTGATCATATGTAACTTGTTCTTTATTGTCATCTTGAAGAACGGTACCAGCTACAAAAGACGCAAACTGGTTTTATAGTTAAATATGTTTTGTTATATCTATGAATATGCATAAGTCTTGCATAAGCAGTAGCCTTTGATTCCTTTCTTCTGTGAAAGTGGGAGTGGCCTGTTAAATTATGCATAAGCGGAGGCCTTTGATCTCATAACGGAAATGTACTACTACTACTACTACTACTACTATAATGAAAGACAAAGATAAAGACAATTTATCGCGTCTGACGTCACCTGTCAATCAAACTCGAGCACGGTTTGTTTACAAGTGTCGTGATGATGACTTGCTGAACGCGGATTTATAACCGGGCGCCTTATTGTTAGTTTTGCACATTTCGACATGCAAACCATCTCAAAAGTTAGGTCTTTATAGTGGGAAACTTTCTTTGGTGAAGGCACCATGTCCACAATACCTAGAAAAGCTGCTTTTTGCCTTGTAAAAGTACGAACTTTTTCGCCATTTGCTGCTATTCCTTTTCTCCGATCAGCACCAGATAGATCGGTCTTCCTTTTACGCGCTGATTAACCTGTGTAAACCAATCAAGGATTGTAATTGACAGTGACATCAGACGCGATAAATTGTTTTTATCTCTGTCTTTAATTATAGTACTACAATTACTATTACTATTACTATTATTATTATTATTATTATTATTATTATTATTATTATTATTAAAGCTGTCAAATTGTGAGGATACATTGCATTGACAGAGCCTGTTAAAGCCATAATGTACGATCTTATAATATGAAATTGGTTTATTTTTTTCAAACCTGATTTTTTTTTGCATATTTGTAATGTTTACACATGTCACAACTTGCTCTTTAATGGAATCAGCTAAATTTGTTGTGTTTGTAGGTAAACATTGCAAA